>NC_056731.1:1804819865-1805034865 GCF_019279795.1 Protopterus annectens
AGAAAAAAATAACTACCTATGCATTATCATGATACAACATGTTGTAAACTGTGTGGCAGTCATACCTGGATACGAGTGACTAATGAAATATGTGTGTTGGAGGATTCACTTTATAATCTCGAAATGCTGAAATATCGAATTTCAGTATCTCGAGACTATAAAACCAAATCCACAAAACACCAACAAACAAAAACCGTGAAACCACATAACCGAAAACACCGCACACACTACACTAAACATACAACACAACACCCACATCACAACATAAACAAAATAAAACACACATACACAACTCACACACACATAAGCAGGGGGGCAAGCCCCCCTGCACCCCCATGTGGGGGCTGCACCCCTCACACCCACCCTACTTATATATACTAACTCTGAGATCGCACAAACACAACACAAAAGCTCACTCACACACGCACATTCTCCAATCCCTCACACACACTCTAACTCCCACTCAAAACCCTTACAAAACACTCACTTACCTGACATAACACCTACATCCACACACAGCACTGCTCACCACCAAGACACAAACCCGGACATTACGTAGCTCAACTTCATAACCGCAAATTCAACATATATTCGACATATGTGAAATTCGCGATTATGAACGTTTGCTATTTCAAACATTCGACTTTATAGCTTCGAGATACTGAAATTCGACATTTCAGTATTTCGATGTTATAAAGTGAACCCGTGTTGGAGGATAATAAATAAGGATCACAGTATAAATTGGATAAATAAACACATATCAAGTAGACAACCAGTACTGCAAGCCATGCAAAATCAAGAATAAGCAAATGCAGGCTAAAAATGCTAGATAACTCCAGCACAGGACAGACTCAGATTACTACCATGCATGTGAAAAGCGAGCAACCAAGTGCAGTGCCAAAGAGCAATACTGCAGCAAAAATGCAAAATAGCTTCTAAATACACACGTACGTGTACACAACCGAAACAAACGTGTAACGGAATGTGTATATGTCACACACATATCCTATGTCAAAGGCAACACAAAGGTGTAGGCATATATGTATGACTGTCAGTGACCAAAATGAGATGTACATGAAACAAGGTTAGTACACATAACTCACCATTGACATATAAGGATATTTACAAAAATAGAACATTGCAGCTTAAAATATATATATGAGGTTGTGCACATGGATTTCAACTATGGACACTGATTAACACAGAAGCATAATGAGAACAAGGATGTATTACATCCAGTAGCCAGTGATTTGTGTGCAGATGTCCTGCATCATAAAATGGCCATACATTTGGCAAATGTTCACTGTGTCAAACTAATACATGGCATTGGTCAATAATTGCAAAAAGCCAAACATATAAGTGATGGACAGCTCGGGCCCACATCAAAGAAAAGCAGGACAAGGTAAGCCGGGCCCACATCAAAGAAAAGCAGGACAAGGTAAGCTTACACACTGTAAATGCATGTGTACAATACACAGGGTGCTTTAGAAACTGATCCATAATAACTACAAGCAAATGGAAAATGTATGTCACATGGGCAGAATGATTTCTGATATCCACAGAAATAGCCATTTATAAGTCACACATACACAATAATGTGCAATCATGTAACATCAACATGCATAGGTAAGCAAGTTAGAATTTCAAGAACATACACATATACAGTCATGCAAATGATGAAAAAATAAACCCACGTTCATGTCACTCACTTTTCTCATTACTGACCAGGTGACTCTCTTGTGAGCATCATTACAGCGCAAGTCAGTGAATGCTCACATATCAAAGGTATAATTTTGTGTCACTATGGATCTAACTGCAAGTAGGACAATTATAATCCAAAAACTGATGTTAGTAAATGGCTTGTAATGCAGAGAACACCTTCCCTATGTCACAACACCTTTCCTATGTCACTATCTATTGTTATGGACATGTCCAATAAAAGAACATGTAAGGGAGAATGTATCCATCACTAATGTGAGCAGTTAAGTCAAGGCCATGCAATGGTATGAATAACAGCTTGCAAGTGGCAATCATGACATCACCTGAACATTAGAATAGTGGCCAGCATGAAGCATGGCAAGCATGTGCAAAGCACGCATATGTAACATAGTCTGACATTTGAATTGGAACATGTTTGACATCCCTCATTCTGAACTTTGACAAAAAAGCTTGTAAATGTCAACTTAACAGTATTATTGTGACCTGCACTGTTATTGTCTGCCTTAGTAAACTATTCATCTGATTATATGGACGTAGGTCATCATTCCCTTTCTTTTCACTTGCATGTGTTCCCTGAACAGTTATGACTCTGTGTGAATTTATATGTGAGGTTCACCTGATTTCTCCCCCACAATCACCACCTGATATACCAAACAAAATACTGTATGCCACACTCCACGTAAGCATCACTAGAGAACAGTTCTTAAATGCACTTTCCAAGGCAAAACACTTGATGACCCCCAACAACATCCCAAGATGCTTACTAAATAACACGAAACATGACTTCTCTGGTCCACTTGATTCACTTTTCAACTGTAGCCTATAGTCAGGTTTTGTGTACAAATAATGGAAGATAACTACAGTCATTCCCTTCCACAAAGGATTTCAAAACACTGACTAGGTAAAATACAAGCCTATAAGTCTGACCAGGCTCATAATGTAAATGTAAGTCCTTATACAGATTCATCATGAACATGATAAATGAGAATATAAGTAGCATGCAAACACTAGCACTATCACAGTTTGGCTTTGTGAAGGAAGGCCACGGCTATTCAGTATGGTGGACTTCATTGAGAATGTCAACAAAGCAATGGATATGGCCAAGACTGTGTACAAAGCTTACCTCAACATGGCCAAGGACTTCAATATAATACCCAACTCAGGTAGTATAGACAAAATCAGTAAATTAAGTATAAAACCCTTTATACCCCACTCGGCATTCCTGAGAACATTGGAAAATATGAAAGTCGCACCAAACACCATGATATTAGGGGACTTCAACTACCCAAACATTGACTGGGAAAACTACTTAAGCCCCAACTCTTTTGCCAAATGGTTCCTTGAGTTTATAAACTCAAATGCCTTGGAACAACTGGTCACCACTCCCACAAGAGGGGACAACATGTTGGACTTGGTCATCACCAACATGGGGGCTAAATGTTCCACACCAGAGGTAAACCTGTCGTTGGTAAGATCAGACCATAAACTAATTACAATGGAATCCACATCCCAACCCCACCCCCAGCCAAGGAAACCACTGTGAAAAATTTCTCAAAAGCAAACTTCACTCTTTTCAAGACCGAGGTGGGAAGTTTCAAAGCCCCCAGGCATATGGAAAATGCTACCCAAACCTCAGAATCCTTTACAATTGCACTTTATGAGCACCTACAGGAATGCATGGATCATGCCATCCCAAGTAAAACCAAGACTCACTCCTCCAAAAACAGGAGACCAGTCTGGTGGACCCCGGCCATAAATAAGCTATACAACAGAAGGAGGAAACTATTACATGAAAAGGCAAAATCCCAAAAAGGGAAGGCATCCCTGATCAGTACTAGTAAGAAACTTTGATCCCTCATAAAATCATCAAAGGCTAGCTTTGAAAGAAAAATCGCCAAAGACTCTAAAGATAATCAAAAGGCATTCTTTAGCTACATCAAGAATCTGGGTGGCAACTCTCAGATATACTCTGAGCTGGTACAAAATGGCACAAAATACACTGAACCCACTGACATTGCCAACATCCTGGCGGACAGGTTCAGTGCAAACTTTACCCCCTCCCCCCCAAAAGAGCCAGTGTCTATCCCAGAAGAATACAATCCCTCAGACATCACAGACACACAGGTGAAAGCAGCCTTCTCCAAAGTAAAAAACACAGCATCAATGGGACCGGATGGTATCCCGGGCTGTGTCTTACACGAGCTCCAAAATGAACTAAACCCTCACATAAATTCACTGTTCCAACTCAGCCTTACCACAGGTTATGTACCCAAAGAATGGCATACAGTAACAGTGATCCCACTTCACAAAGGTGGCACCACAATGGATCCTGGGAACTATCGCCCTATAAGCCTGACTAGCCTGGTCTGCAAGGCTATGGAGCTAATCATCATGCAACTCATAAACAAAGATATTGGGAACCTCCAAACACTGGACCCTACCCAGTTTGGCTTTTCTAAAGGCAGATCTTGCCTCTTAAACCTAGTTGACTTCTTCAAAACAGTTACCAAAGCCATAGAAGAGGGAAAGGTAGTCCACACAGCCTACCTGGACCTTGCAAAGGCCTTCGACACAATACCCCACTCTGGCATCATACATAAGGTTACTAGCTTAAATATTAACTCATATGTCACAAGATGGGTTGCAAACTGGCTCAGGGATAGAACTCACATAGTCAGAGTTGTGGGTGCCATGTCCAACTCTAAACCAGTTACAAGTACTGTCCCACAGGGCTCAGTCCTGGGACCCCTCTTGTTCATTATTTACTTCTCTGAGGTACAGGCAAACATGGGAGGACTGTGGCTTACCACGTTCACAGACGATTGCAAACTGGGAGCCATAATAGACTCTCCAGTTGACACAAGCATCCTTCAGAAGGGCCTTACGGAAATGGATACCTGGTGTCAGAACCATGGCCTCAAGCTAAATGACAAAAAGTGCATAGTCATCCCCTTTGGGAAAAACAAAGGGCCCACAAACTACCACATAGGAGGTAATCCACTAAGTACGAAAAAATAATTAGGGATCTGGGGACCCAAGTAGATAGTAGCCTCTCCTTTGACAATCACATTGCCAAAGTGGTTAGAAAAACCTTCTATATAGCTCACCTAATCACAAAAGGGTTCACATCTAGATCAAGAGAGGTCATTGTGCCCCTCTACTCATCACTCGTCAGGCCCATAATTGAGTACAATGCCCCATTTGGGATGTACCTTACCTGACACCTGCAACAACTGGAGAGACCTCAAAAATACCTCACCAATTGGATCGTGGGCCTCAAACAGATGCCCTATGCAGCTCGACTAAAGAAGCTCCAACTCTACTCAGTTGGTTATCGCCTGCTCAGAGGTGACCTCTGCCTGACATTCAAGGCCATGTCTAACCCGGAACTGTTGGACATGCTCCACCTCAAGAAAACCAATTCCATTAGAACTACATGCTCCAGGGATTTAAACCTTAGCACAACAATAAACAGGGCATGCTGGAGGGATAGATTCATATCCCAAAGGCTTCCCTTGCTCTGGAATAGAATCCCAGTCCATGTTAGACAGAGCCCCTCGCTGACCCTCTTCAAGAGAAATCTTGATGAGTGGATGGGTAATCATAAATTTACTCCGGGGATCACTTCTATGGCCCTGCTGGACAGAGGCTCAGGAATCTAGTCTAAAAGGGAGGTGAAAGCAACATTCTGGCAAGACTTATAAATGCCCTAGGGCAGATAGCCTCGTACCTACCTATGAACCTATGAACCATAGCCACATGGCTCACTGATAGGACCCAGGAGGTAAAAATAGGTAAGTCCACTTCCACCAAGAACTCAGGTCACTAGCAGAGTCACCAATGACTCAGTACTGGTGCTGCAGCTTTTTGGCATCTATTTATCTGAAGTGGAAGTGAAGTGAAGTGAAGGTTTATGGCTGGCTAACTTTGCAGTTGATTGCAAGCTGGAGGTCATCATTGAATACCATGCAGACACAAGCATTCTTCAAGAAGGCCTATCTAAGAGTAACAAATGGTGACAAAGCCATGGTCTTAAAAACATTTCTAAGAATTACATAATTGTACCTTTTGGAAAGTCAACGATCATGGATAACTAACATGTTGATAATATGACCACAACAGTTAATCCAGTAGTCAGGATTCTGTGTATGCATGTAGAAAGCAGCCTTATCTTTGACCACCATGATGAGGAAATTCTTTTGTATTGCATAAGTTATAAGTAAGGGTATGGCAGCTAGGTCCAATGAGGTCATTATCCTACTGTAGTCTGCCCTTATCACAACAATCATAGAGTACAATGCTCCCTTCAGTATATACCTGACAAGCCATATGCAGAAACTACAACTACCTCAGAGTTTCAATAAATAAAGAATACAAGACATAACAAACTTGCCTTATGCAGAGGGCCTTAATAGATCCTTCACTCTACTCAGTCTGATATACATTTCTGTGGGGTGATCTTATGACTAGCTAACAAGACATCCACAAACACTGCAGTTATGAATCTCCTGCATATTCATAAGTCTAACAGTACCAGAAATACAAGGCCTAAAGACCATCATTTTATCTGAGACTTAAACAGAACATGCTGGAGAGAGACAAATATGTGTCTCGCACACTGCACCTCCTATGAACAGGCTTCAAATCTACTTTGCATCTATTACACAATTTAAGCATGACCTAGACCAACGGATGGAGATTTGGAAACTTACATTGGGTCTGTCACCAGTGTCCATTATGGACAGAGGCACGCTATAAATGCCTGGCCCTCAATGACCTATTTGTATACAATACGTCATTATTCTTTCATGAAAACTTGGCTAGGTATAGAAAGGCCAACCAGGGTCATTAGCGTAGTAAAAATCTATGAATGTAGGAATATATAAATTGTAGTCTCTGTATGTAATGATCCATATGAACAGCCATCAAGTGTCTTTGTTAAAATGAGGACAAAGTGAAATGACAATATCGTGAAAAACTAGGCAAGCCATATGACAAACAACATGGCTAAACACACATCAATATAATGAATACAACAGTAACAAAGATTTAATATGTCCGATCACCTGAGAAATGTGAAAATCAGCCTGAGAAGTGTGAGAATCTAACGGTATTGTATGTGTATGACTGTATGCAATACATACAAATAATTAGTACCAATCAGTAGCCTGCAAAACTCAAACATCCTGATGATGCTTGCTGATTATGAAACATCCTGATGATTATGAAACATTAAAGAAATGACATCTATGCAAGTGTCATTGAACCTACAATATAAGTGTGTTGTAACAAAAACACCAAAGGTGTTGCAGGCAGAGACAATACCAATGTTGAACCTAAGGGTTTCTTAATTATGAAATGTTGTAAAAAATGTGGAAATGTCTGTCTGCACCAGTGTGTTATAAAAAACACCAAGGGTGTCATAGGCAAATGCATTACCAATGTTGAACTGAAGGGCATGCCACACAATCTGCAAACTACAGGCAGATGTAATACTAATGTTGAACTGCAGGGTGTGCCATACAATCTGCAAGCAGCAGTGCAAACAGTGACATAGTAGATATCCATCCCCTCTGTGAAGAGACAGGCTATACATGCATCCACACATACCAGTGTGCATTTTAAGCAGCAGACAAAACACTAAGACTTGCATTCAAAATCAAAACATCCATCATACAATACATGTGAAAGTTACACCAACCCAACTGTCATTTAGGTTGTACAGTAGATTTCAAAAACTAGGTACAGAAAAAATGGCTTAAAGCTAAATGATATTTCAACACTTTTGGATTTAAATAACAGTT
Source organism: Protopterus annectens (assembly GCF_019279795.1). Lineage (NCBI taxonomy): Eukaryota > Metazoa > Chordata > Ceratodontiformes > Protopteridae > Protopterus > Protopterus annectens. The sequence continues at coordinate 1,804,827,389 of NC_056731.1, forward strand.
TTAAGCACAGCTATAGTGTGATTATTTCACTTACCTTACTGAAGCATGATGGATATTCATGCCTTCTAAGCAATATATATGATAATGTACAAAATACAGGCCTGTAACAAGGATCAGATGCATTTCATTTAACAAAAAAAAATGAAATTGTGATGATATGGGCAAGTGCCAGCACAGCCATCTGGAGTCTTGTAAAGAATTATATGCCCTTTGGATATCAAACTGATTTATACAAGATGCTTGTGTTACAAATGTATTAGAACTGTATGTCTTTTGTATATCAAACTGATTTTGTACAGGTGCCTGTGCTGAAAATGTTTTTGTGAGCTTTGCTTGTGTTGAAAAGTATCAACAGTGCAACCTGCTGAAATGAAAAGAAGTGTACATGTATTTTTGTAGCTGAATTAAATACATATGTTTTAATAGAGGATACTGGCACAGCAGAGGTTACCTTTAAGAAAAATAAGGGAAATGCAAATGAGCTGTTAAGCCATTAAAAGGCACCCCACAGTGCTGAATAGGACCAGAGTCACTGGGTCTGGGGAACAGCCTTTGTCCATTAGCTCAGTGAAAAGAGGGGAGGTCCCAGGCACTGCCATAAACATTTGGATGTATATTGTGGCCTTCCGTGCTAACTTCCTGTCCCAGATTCAGAGTGGAATACTGTGAGAACTTAGAGGCAGATGAGCAGATGAGGTCATTCTGCTATCCCTCTTGGGAATTATATTTCAGATAATACAAAGAGAAATCTCAGAGTATTGAGTATTCTGTTTGGGAAGCCTGACTAGAAAGACCCTCACCCACAGCATCTTGCTTAGTTAACAGTAAAATTCTCTTAGATTCAGTCAGGGATATAGTAAAGCTTAGTTTAGATATTGTTTTTCTTTATTTGTTTGAGTCGGCCTATCAATGTTCTTTTCAATATTTCCTGTGATCTGAACTCTGTGGTTTACTGTGAATATGTATTCCATATTTCATGTACTTTTATTATTTATTACTAAATATACTTAAAACCGTTATTGTTGCTGATAATTTTAGAAAGTACTTAAACTTTGAGAGTGCTTATATTTATGTGGTGACACTGTGCGGGTCACTCCAGAAGGCCTAGCCATCTTGGTGAGCTACTACCATTTGTAATAATTGTAATTTAATATTATACAGTATAATTGAATACCCTTTTAAGAGCCTTATAGTAACTGACTGGTGGCAGTGATTACCTTATAGTATGGGCAAAGTTGGTAGAGCGGGTAATCTGCATCAGCCTTTCTCACGTGTGTGTTTCTGTGTCTGTGTGTGTGTGTGTGTGTGTGTGTGTGTGTGTGTGTGTGTGTGTGTGTGTGTGTGTGTGTGTGTGTGTGTGTGTGTGTGTGTGTGTGTGTGAAAATTAAGTCTTAAAGAGTGTGTGTGTGTCAGCTACTTGAGGCAGGGACACAATGAACTGGGTTACAGAGTGAGTGCTGGAGGACTTGACTTGGGCACTCAGCTGAGGGCCTAACCCTACTACTGTACCAGTGGAGAGTCTTATTGGGGATCTGGAGGAAGACAGATATAGACATCCAGACCCAAGGCTGAGTGTGTTCCCTGTGTGCTTTTAAGGGTAATTGTACTTGATACAGAGAGGTCTGCATCTGGAAATACTGAGTGCATCCATTTGTATCCCAAGTGAACTACCCTCTCCTTTGTCAGTGGTGAGGATTCAGGCCCCTTGATTACTGGCCCAGCATGGGAATGACACATATTGGTTGCCATCACATATTGGTAGCAGTGGTGAGCATCACTGTAATCAACATACCTCTTTCCCTCTGCTGCTCCTCAATACTATGCATCTGCTCAATGCACAGAGCATGATTTCTGGTTACATATTGTTTGCCTGAAAAAAGAAAAGAGGAACTGTGAATGATGTATTTCTAAAATAGCAGTGATATGTATTTCTCTGATCTGTCTAAGATAATCACTGTACACATTTTACAAGGAGGCTTTTGTATCTTCGAACACATACTGGAAGACATGAGAATCAAACCTACAATTATAATGTATATCCAAAGTCTAATATTGCCATCTAGCTGCTTAGCTAATACAATCTGACTGCATCTGGGCATTGTGAAAGCAATGAAAAGACTTGGTGCTATGATATCACTTGAATGGGGGAGGGTCTACTAATATGAATCCTGCCTTAGGATTTAAAAAAATGAACATGTGCTAGGCATGTAGGTAAATAGTTAGCAAAAATTAATTCATGTCAGAACTGTGACCAGAAACATTAACAGTAATGGAAAACACACATTTCTCAGAAAGTGGGACAGTGTCAGGTATCAAACAGCATCTGTTAACAGAACTGTAAAAGTTGCTGTACATGAGGGACAAACACAGTAAGGTATGTGCAAGGACTAAGTCATTCCTTGGCAAAGTGTACATCACAAAGCAAAAGCATATATCACTGTATCTCCCTATTCTGCATTTTAACCATAAATCGACCCATCTAACTCCCTCAAAAGATGAGGATGAGGTGGCTCTTGAACTGAATGTAATAATTAATGATAAAACAATACTCGATAGCATCTTTGAAAATAATGCTACATTGCAAAAAACATAGTCAAACATATAACAGTCTGTAACAAGCTTTAATAAATCTGCAGTTAAAGAGCTGCTAACAGAGCATTACAGATTACTGCATATTAGTAGCAATTCGACAATTAACTGAGTTATTTGCAACCATGCACAGAATAAACATTAATATCAATACGTGTAATATTCTTCTCTACATAACTGCTGTGTATGAAGTAAACCAAGATAACGATTTATTAATATGCTTCCTTTACGTGGACTGGAACCCACAGCATGCCAAAATGTAGGCATGCTCACAATGTTCTTTACAGGCCAAGCAAATGAGTAGCACACGTTTCTTCTTAACAAACAGGTACTGCTTTAATAATCCTGAAGTTAAAGAGCTGCATGTCATGGATTACAGGCATATTCATTGTAATTTGAAGAATAACAGAGTTATTAATAACCATACACAAAATAAATGTTAATAGCAATAAGTGTAATATTCTTCTGTACATAACTGTTATGTGTGCAGCAAACCTTAACAATTTATTGATGTTTCACCTATGTGGATTGGAACCCACTGAGATGAAAGGTGATACTGCCAGCACAGCTAGATGGAATTTTGTAAATAATTATATGCCATTGGTGAATATCAAAATGATTTATACAAGATGCTTGTGCTACAAATGTATTAGAACTGTATGTCATGTGTATATCAGACTGCTTGTACAGATGTGTGTTGAAAAGGTATTTGTAGAGTGGCGTGTTTGAAATGTAACCACAGTGTGCCCTACTGGAAGAGAACAGAAATGCACCTGGACTATTATAACTGTTTAAATGTATATGCTTAACAGAGAAAACTGGAGGTTTAACCTCAGTTCAGCAAACGTTATAAAAATATCTGAAATTGAATACATTTTTAGGTTACACGATAAAGAGGCTATGTCTCAAGTTATCAATGCAGCTAGAGACACAAAGTCTGTACTAGGAAGCTTTCTGTATTGTCCTTGGAGTGAACTAATTGCTACTTTTGAAGCAAGAAGGCATGCAATTGTTTTATGACTTCCAGCATCTGCCAAAAATCTTAGCAGAAGCTCTTATCTGTATATTTTTACAGATAGATAATACATACTTCCAGCTTCAGTGATGGGGGTTTCACCTGGGAACTAGAAGTCAGATGACAAGAAGTGATGACATTCTACAAGCTATCTCAGCAGTAATATTTTAGATATTATTTTGAGAAGTCTCTTAGTGAGACTGAGCATTCTGCATTCTGTCTTGGACCTAACAACAAGAAGAAAAAACATTCACCACATTTGCCTTGCTCTATTAGTAAGTTCTTAGGTTATAGTAATTCTCTTAGATCCAGTCAGGAATACAGTGAATTTTAGATATTTTTCTTTATTTCTGTAAGCCTGTACTGCAATGTTATTCTAAATATTTCCTCTGGTTTTGCACTCTGATATCACTGCGAATATATATTTAGTATCATCTTGTTCTTCTATTATTTATTATTAGATATATTTAAACCTTTCATTGTGGCTGATCTGTGTAGAGATATTTATGTTTTGAGAGTACTTGCATATTTATTTGGTGACACTGTGTGGGTCACTCCTAACAGCCTTGCTCTTGGTCAAACTACCATTTGTATTAATATTAATATTATATAGTAAAACTGGGTACTCTTGGAAGAACCTTAAGGTAGTTGGCAGGAGTGACTGGTGGCAGTGAAAACTATAGTATAGTCTGGGCAGAAGGGGGCATAGCTAGTAAACCTGTGCCAGTCTTTTCTAGGTGGCTGTATGTGTGTAAATCAAACCTCAAAGATTGTGTGTGTGTGTGTGTGTGTGTGTGTGTGTGTGTGTGTGTGTGTGTGTGTGTGTGTGTGTGTGTGTGTGTGTGTGAGCTGCTTTGGCAGGGACATGAAGCACTGGTTGGACAGAGACCGTGCTGGAGGTCTTGGCTTGGTCACTCAGCTGAGATATCAACTCTATAGCTGTGTCAGTGGGGAGTTCTTTTGGGGATCTGGATGAAGTGGAAGAAACTAGCCCCAGACTGACTGTGGTATCTGTGTGCTCTTGAGGGAAACTGCAGCTGATGCAAAGAGCTGCATCTGAACATACTGTGTGTGTGTCTCTTATACTCCCAGTGAACATGCACCAGTGTTGCTAGTGGTGAGGAATGAGGCTTATTGATTACTGGTCCAGTGGTGGGTCATCACACCCACAGCATGCCAAAATATAGGAATACTGGCTGTTTTATTTATAGGCTGAGGTAAGAGACACCACATGCTTCCTCTTAACAAATGGGTACTGCTGGTGTTTATTCAAATTTCTGTGGATAACAGACGAATAGGGAAACTTCTAACACTTAGTGGTCATTATACTGTAATGAAATAACTGCTATCAACACATAACTGTGTGAAGCAGTTGGACAGGAGTTCCTTTTAGCTTAAAGAAAACATAGAACTGTAGTAAGAATGTTCATTTTATTAGGAGGAAAGAATTTAAAGATTTTTTTTATTTATTATGCTATGTATGAGTTATTACTTAGAAATATATTGCTGCAATAGGTGGTACTGTCGTATTATAATGGATGATTACGAAATGTGTAGTTATCAGCAGCCTGGATATACCTCTCAGCTGTCAATATTTTTACCTCAAAATTTCAGTCTGTTATTCATAAAATGTTTGGTTTTCTGGCAAATTACTAGGATTATCTGAGGAACAAAATTAGTAAACAATGTAATCCATTTGAGTTTTATACTTCATATCCTTTAGAAAATGCATTTTAATATATAATCTGTTATTCTAGCAGCCGTCTATGTTTATAAAAGTAATATTTAAAATCTGTCCCTATTTTTGGGCCTTTGTAACTCCATTATGCCAGGCCTTGTCCAAATTTCTTTGGCTAAGAGGTTGAGAGGTATAAACCTAGGTGATCTGGGTGTCAGTGATGAACGAGGACAGTGGATATGTGAAATTATGTCATTATATGTTGGAAAACAGATGCACTTCTACAAAGTTTGTAATTGTGTTTATTATAAACATTAAATAAATTAAGAACATGAGAATCAAACCCATACTTATATAGTGTGCAGCTACCACATTTAAGTAACAATCCTGATTAGCTAATTGTCACAACAGCTACTTAATGGTTACAAAAAACATCTATCTAATATATAAGGAACAGAGATATATCTCTAAATTCTTTAGGAATGCTCAGGTGTATGTAGGAAAGCACACTTACTGTAGGGATCCATGGATTATTTCCATACCTCAGTGATGCTCCAGTGAAGTTCCTCTGTGTTACTCCAGTTCAGGACGGTGGCACACTTGCATTCCAATCCAGTAGATCTCCCTAGATCTTCTGTATTCCCTCACAATCCAGTTCCAGATGTTGGCCATCACAAAATTTCCTGGCCTGGCTCTCATTTGATGCTCCACTCAAGCATATATGGTCAACATCTGGGTAGTCTTCTCCTCAGTCCAGTTGGGCGCATGGATATGTCTCAGTCTCCTGGAAATAGCCATCTTGATACTCAAATGGAAAATGCAAGATAAATGCAAAAACTGAAAAATGGTCACTGGAGTGCAAATCAGTTCACAGGTAGCAATGGTCTGATCTGTAAATGTATCAGATCATTGGAAGATAATGGGCAGGTGCCACACATGATATTGTTAACTGACACCTATTGGCTACTTGCTCAGTGCACCTGGTTGTTAAGCTGAATGTAGGCAATCTGCTTAGATATGTGCAACCAGGATTCCAAAACTTAAAATTTTAATTAACCTCATTAATTATGTATGGCACAAATAGTCTTTAAAATGGGTACACATTATGTGTTCTTCCTTTCAGTGATTCCTGAGTCAGAGGTAAATTGGCATCTGCTTGCATTTCTGTTTTGGGAATACTATATCTGTTAAAGTTACTCATCTTCAAAGGTACTTGCTTAGATTTATTTTAATTGAAAATGTCTGCTTTAACAGAAATTGGTGTAAGTTACTGGAGTGATGTTTGATTGACCTTTATATATATAAGTGTTGTCATTTTCATTAAGGACATGCAGTAATTTCCCATATGCAGTTGTACAGATGAATTTTTCATTGCAAATGTGAACAGTACATAAAGAGATATTAACGGATCATCCATATTTCTGTGGTGTAAGTATGGAAACACATAGATTCTGACACTATTCGTATGTACTAGGCTCTTTTGCTGTTTTGGATATTTCTTCATTGATGTATCAACACAAATGTTAATACTACATTATTTTGCTGTTACAGATATTTTTCATTGGTGTTTCTTAGCAAAAGTCTTAATACTATATTATTTTACTATTACTGATATTTCTTCATTGATGGTTCTTCACAAAAGTCTTACAAACTGGATGAATATACAAAGGATCCGTACTGTCTGTGATTTGCCTATGGATCTTCAGTTTTTCCAGTGCTTTCTGTAAGTTGTTCAGTTGTTAGTTCATTTAATATTTTAATATGAAATGTATTCAGACTCATGTAGCATGATAATGTTGTCTTTGGACCTCCATTCAACAGATGTGTACTGTAAGGATTTCTAATCCCACAGACAGCCTCTAAAAATATCACAAGTTATATTGATTTTACAACTGTATGTAGGTATTGTTGTTTCTTTTTTTTATGTCACATTAGTATTTGTCACAAACAGTGTTTTACAGAATTTTGCATTCCACAGGAATGTATACTGTTTATGGTGACATACACTGTCCACATAATCATCTGCCTAACAGGGCTTCAACAGGAATGTGATCATGTGCTTATCACTGTTTTTCAGATGGCCAACCATCCTAGGGTTGACAATTTCTTCCCACAGGAAAATGACATCAAACTGGATGCTCTGACCATGTTGACGGAAACTCCTTGGCCATGCAGGGACTACAGTTTGGAGAAATGAAATGTGGACTGACCTCACCAACATGATTAATGTGGTTGGAGGTCACCGCAGATCCCATGAGGCCTGTTGATGATGCTATTCAGACATGATCCTCAAAGGAGCCAACAGGTTAAGATGACATGATAGACTGAAGATTGTTTTTGGTAGTAGACCACCACTGACCTCCTCAATGACACCACAATATTTCTGGCCTCCCAGAAGAAGAGGGAAATGATGCATACCCAGGGTGGGATAGAAGCCAGAGTTCCAGACCAAACATGTATGTCTTCCTTTCCATGACAGGGCTGAGTATAGAGTAAATTACTGCATATTGCTGTAGCATGCATATTCATGTATTGTCATTTTTGATTTACAGCAGCAGAATTGAACCAGTCACACAGATCTACACAGGATGATACCTATGAATGTAAGTTTAATGATGTACTCCTACAGCAATAGTACAGACAGAACAATGAAACCAACATGTGTGATGCTCTCTGCATTAATATTCACAGGTCCATCTACTTCTGAACAACACAACACCAATGAAGGGCAGGAGAGTCTCTCCATACTGTGTTACTGTGACCACTACCTGTTATTGTCTCAGCCTCATGTTATGGCACTGCTGTTTGCTGTCATATTGATATTTCCCTAACATTGTACAATACAGGTACATCAAATGGGGTCCCATGCCATGCAGGTGCAAGTACAGACAGACCAGGTATGTTGCCTCAACAGATTAATAGTTTGCATCAATCTGGAGCACATATGTGATATATGACATTAATGTCACTGTTTTTCAACACAGGGACATCTGGCCTATAAGTACAACGTCCTTCATGTGAGTATCTGCAGACCCTGTTACTTTGTTGTATATGTCATGTTGTCAATATTCTGTTGGCTAACTATGTGACTGTGTTGCCTTTTTCCTTATTTTCCCACTGCAGGCTCTTTAGTACAACACACAAACTCACAACAGAGGGAGTCTGTGAGTGGTACACTATTGACTATGTTTCATACCTGTCATGGCTGTTACTCCTGTCATTGTCCTATATTAATACCGTGTCCTTCTTCCCATTCCTAGGCAAGTCTGCATTAGCCTCATCAACTGCACATACAAGTAGGATGTCTATGAAAAAAATACTGTAGCTTTTAATGCTATTCAAATGGTTAATGCTGATAATGATGTGATTAATAATGTTGACTTGTACCATTCTGTAGTTCAAGTTCATCCCTCAACAGCACCGTCTTCCCAGGAGGAGTTTTCAGGTGTATATCTTGTTTGTATTCATCACATATGTCATGTATGTTTGATACGTTACCTAATTCTATATTCCCTGTTAAGTAGATTGCATGACCAATATGCAAACAAGACCTCATGTTAACTCATTATTATATGTAACACTGCAGTTGCATTCTTCTCAACTGTTCAGATTTTTGCCTCATATGTTTTCTTTAGTTTTCATAAAATGGTGATTTTCTGGTAAATTAGTGGCAAATCATTAAAGACTGAAGTGAGAAAACAATGACAGACATTTGAGTTTCAGACTTCATACCTTTCAGAAAATTCATGCTAATTTCAAAACCTGTTAGCAGCTTTCTAAGTTTGTAAGAGTGATATTTAAAAACTGTCCCTATTTTTGGGCCTTTGTCCCACTGTTATTTATGGCTCTGTCCAGATTTTTTGCTCTAAGAAGTTGAGAAGTATTTTTATTTATTTTTATTTCATTTGTTAACCGGGAAAATCTGACTTGGAACAAAGCCAATGTGCTGTAAGCATGTTGTCCTGATCTGTATCATCTGTCTCTTCTTTAGCAGAAAAACTATCTGTATCCTCCATTAGCCTATCCAGTGATCATGTTGTGGGATCAGATGGGTCTCAGTGCGGTAGCATGGCCCCTGCAGTACAGAACAATGACATGATGATACAGTCCAGCTAAGATAGAGGCAATCATGTGGATGCAGCTGTACCCTCAGATGTGGAGGGAAATTTGTCTGTCCATTCTGACAATGAGAGGACATCAGATAGTAAACAGGATGAGGCCTATAAACAACAGACCAAAGATGAGACAGCTGCTGCTGATGTTAACAGTTCCCAATAACACACTGCCCATCACAGTAGATGTAGGCATGCAGATGGTGTATATGGCCAGGTGTCAGAGGGTGTCCACCTACTGCTACAGGCAGGACAACGTTCCCAGAAATGCCATGGATCACACATATGTTCACATGCCCGTGCCACAGATTATGCTGCTCACCAGCTGCATGTGCTGCATAAGGGACAGGAGCACAGACATGGTGAGGTAATGGCGTCACTGGCTGCTCAGAATGAAAGTATGCTATCTGTGGCACAGTCAGAACACTTGAGTCTACAGTACTACAGCACTGGCATAGTACAAATAGGGTTCTGCATGTTGATTGTCAAATGGGAGAAGCAGGCTACCTCTCAGCAGAACTAACCTTGTCCATCAAGCATCAGGGTCTAAGCTTCAACATCCACACAATTTCACTGATGGCCCATCTACTCTGTTCCTGCCATTCACGAACAGACAGTCAAATCGCAGCCATACTCCTTCACCTTAATACGGTGTTGTCACCCCATCAGTCTCCGCTGTGTTGCAACCTGGGCCAATTGTTTCTTTACATGGTAGGCGTAGAGCAGACCATGGTGTGAGCCATCAGTGTGGTCACCCTAGACCATGTTAGAGTGAGTCCAATAGTTTAATAAACATAGCTGACTCCATGTATTACATTACTTTATCCATACTTTACTGTGAAATATTTGAGTTGTGATACTAAAAGTTCCGCATTATGTTTCATCTTATTATTGCTTAAAGATTTGATTGTGTAGAACTGATGTGTGCATCTTATTGTTTGCCATACACTGATGCAACAATTTGAATCTGTATGCATACCTGTATTAGTTGTGCCTCGTTATTACACCAATAGCAAGTTGTCGCTTTTTATTGTCATTGGGCACATATGCCAGGGGCACGCAATCATCATGGTGTGGCTGAATTGTTGGCAAACTATAGGCTGCACATGATGCCAAGCCAGCATCTGAAAATGTACAGAGATAATGTAATAAGTGCCATGCAGGATACAGCAGTGACAGAAGATGCATATGGCATCTCAGCCAAAAATTCCTTGGCCACTGCAGCCACAGTATAACTGACCGCCAGTGACTTTCCTGAAAAACAATTAATGGTACACTTCTGCATAAAATTACAATGTCAAAAATCAGTGCAAAGCCAACCTGTAAAGAAAGGCACAGAAGCTAGAATTAGCATGGTACCATACTGTTGTATATGTAAGGCAGGTTATAGCGATCCCGTATGCATATGCTGTCATATGTCGATGGGGCTGCCAGTTTGGTAAGCAGGTGCTGTCAGACTGTGGAATGCATTTGTTATGTTCACATGAAGTGTGCTGTTTGGCAGTGTGTACATATAAACATGTCATGGAAAACACTGGTATCCTGTTCCATATACACTTGTACAACCAGTTGTGGCAAACAATAAGAACACGATCATCACTAATGATGTGCATAAGAATGACATTATGACTGTGTATGATGTACATAATTGCATCAGCTGTTAAGCATGCTACTATTAAAATTATGTATACCATGATATCACATGTGCTGTACATTGCTATTATAGCATATTATGAGATGACAAACCTGTAAACAAATGTATGTGATATTTAAAATACACTGACATACCTTGAGTAAAATAATACAAAAGTAGTATTCCTGTGGCATCAGACTTGTCAAAGTACGCTAACATTCACAGTGCTTCACAGTCAGCACAGAGATCATCACTGCCACAGGTGCAAGCTGACAACACGTGTGCACATGCATATGCACACACACACACACACACACACACACACACACACACACACACACACACACACACACACACACACAGGGAAACCTCCATAGAAACACTAGGTTAGATGAGGTTGCCCATGCTGATGGCTCAACTGCAGTCCTGTCTGACCCTGCAATATGAGAAACCTCTGTGCTGTGGTGGGTACACTAGATCTGTGGTGGCACCATATGTGGTGTAAGACAATGAAGGGAGTCTGTGCAGTGGTAAATGGCATAAGCATGGTGATGTACAACAGCTGTACGTGCACAGTGCAGCACAGGCATTGCAGATGAATGTGTGTCATGGGTAGGATGCCCAAGAGGAGGTGTCCCTCTACCACATAATGCCATACTGAAACAACAGAACAGGGTATGGATAGCCTGGCTACTACTGCAGCAGTGCTCAAGCACAGGTGAGCCAAGCTTCTCTACAGAGCATCCAATTGATACCAGACTGTGTCAATGTTCAGTCAATCCTGCCATGACCTCATTATGCCTGTACTCCTGATTCTGTTTCAACACATGGATATGGTATGATATATGATCATTGGCATCAGGAACTACATGCACTTGTATGCCATCATAGTATTGTGACTGATCATGTACCTATAACTGCAAGCGTACACCAACCAAAACATGCCAATGCATTACTGCTACCTGGGTACATGCTGCGCTATGGGTTTATGTTGCCCATTGTGGAACTGTCTTGCTACCACATTAGAATTTTTAGGGACAGTTGCTGAAGGTCTTCTTCTTGACAAGTAGCCAGTGCTGCACTACTAGTAGACTGGCCAAGTTCACTGTTTTCCCTATGGAGGAATATTGTGGGCTGCAGGACTGATATCATTGAGGGTGGACAAAGTAAACCAAGGTGCAGTTTCCTGTAAGTCATTGGCAATACTGCCTGTCTGTACCACATGACATCCTGTTTCATGATCAGTAGACAGATCTGGGAAGAAGAGGAAATTGGATGAGCTGGAAGCATAGACACACAAATAAACACATTACACATGTTCACGTTAGATGATGTATGGTAAAATATGTTCTACTTCATACAATACCGTATTCCATAGCAATATAATCTTATACAGGTCTACTTCACATGACTAAAAACTCAAAATACTGAATTTCATTTGACAGAGGCCACAATACCTAATTTCCAAAATACTGAAAATTCATTTAATGCTGAATATCAAAATACTGAATTTTAAGCCAGAGATGTGATGTGTGTTTTCCTTCACCTGTGACTTGCTTGTGACAAAACAAGTTAATTTAACTTAAAGTACTGACTGTTAAAATACCCATAGTAGTGTAGAAAGTAATGTTTCTAAATGTGGATATATCTCTTTACATTTTTATGGGAAGTATCTAAAGAAATATGGCAGATGTCACTTGTGCTCCCAGCAGTAGTGGCAATGTGTACAGTACTGTAAAGTAAGTAAAAGGTATATGCCCTTTTCTCCACTGTAGTGCAATCCTGGAGTTAGTATACATAGTTGGGGGTGTGGGGGGTGCAGCCCCCACCTAGTTTGGTTTTTTATCGTACAGTTTCTGTTAACAGGGGAAGTAAACAGTTTTTAAGTTTTGGAAAGAGTTAGTCATTGGTGTTTTAAGTATGCATCTATATGGCTTCAAATTCAGTATTTTGAAATTCAGCATTTTAAGATTTTAGCATAAAGAGACTTAGTTAAATGTTTTCATTATTTTGAAAATTAGGTATTGTGGTCTCAGTCAAATGAAATGCAATATTTTGAATTTTTGGTCATGTGACGTAGATCTTCTTATACATATCTGGTTGCCATAATGTGGCATGACAGCATATGAGGAACTGGTAACATAGAACAACTGATCATGATGGTGGCACAAGACATACAAAGGTACACTGATGTGATAGACAGGAGAACACTTAGCTGGCATGTCATTTTCAGTGGAGACCACATGACTCCTACTGGAATGTGAAACTTCTGATGACATATTATGCAACAAACAGTAATGCCATATCTCCACAGTTCCCACAGTGAACACTAGGGGAGCACTATCCACATATGTGAGTGCATATTTGCATTTTTTTGGAAATAAATAAAAACATAAGTAAATAAATATTTGGCTATGGGGAAAAAATGAAACAAAATTATGTCATGTCTGTATCTGCAGAAATGTTTTTGAAACAGTTTTCATGCAATTTTCTTGCTTCTATGAGAATACGTTATCAAATTATCTAGAGTATGATTCCAGTTATTCTCATTATGGGTATGGGATGCCTAAGGCCAATCTATAAACAAATGGGATAGGTTATTTTGAGCACAAAATTGGAAACTGGCCAGGCTTAAAATGGACGACAAGGGCAGCTAGCCTACTACTTACATATGAACTTAAGCAATATGAAGCCAGAACTTCAAAACAATTGCCATAAAAAATAAATAGTAATAACTTTTTATGTACAAATTTTCACCATTTCAGAAATAAGTAATAAAAACAAAATATTCTGTTATGGAAATAAACAGAAGCAAAATTATGTCACGTCTCTAACATTCTGAAAAAAACATTTTTAAACACTTTTTGAGTAATTTTTTTGCATCCATAAGGATAAAGTCAGAATTTCAGAATAATCATCATAAATAAAACAAAAAAAATTATATTTATGTTACATCATCTGCTGTCATATAAAGACACGTATATATATATATATATATATATATATATATATATATATATATATATATATATATATATATATGCTACTACCATCTCCAGAAGCAATGCACTATTATCTTAATGTCTTGTCTATGTAAATGTTATGTCAGTAGACAGCTAAAGTACTTTGGATTGGTTAAAGTGCAATATCATTTTGAGATTGTAGTTCATTATACCTGTTTCATGGTTCTTAAACTTTTTTTCTTTTTGGTATTCTTAAAAATCCATAGAAAAACTAATAATAAACAGAATTATGGATTCTCTATACCTCTCCTATCCTAGCCTTCTGCTATACCATTGTCTCACTTTGCTAATATTCCACATATGAATCCATAGTTGTTGATGAAGGCAATGAGCTTATGATCACACTCATTGGATGCTGCTTATTTTTGAACTGTCATTACAAACCCATACATTACATGAACTTTACCTAAAGGACAGTATATAGTCAGTGCTTTGTCAGAGAATGGTCACATTACTCCTTAATTTTTATTTACTGACAGTTGGTTACTGGGAAAGTTAAAATGGTTAGGTGCTTATTTTCAGCAGAGGCTCGGTGAGAAAAGCTCCAAAGTATTACAAAAACATTTTAAGAACAATAATTTTACAGTCTTCAAAAGTAATCCAAAATATCTACAGTTTTAATAATTATACCAAATGATACATAATGTAAAAATATTCCCCCAGATTCTGTAAAGCTTGCACGGAGTGCAAGATAGGTGCAGGAGCTCCAGCAGGCAATACGTCTGCCGTGTGATCCAGGAACAGCCAGCAGGGGTGTGCACAAGCGCTCCTGCATTAATCCTGAATGGACTAGGCCCTTGTATGCAAATCACTCCATTTGCAGGAGAAATCTATGCAAATTAGGTGATTTTGCAATCCAGGAAGCTTACAACCATCTGTGCAGGACTAGTGCTATCTGCAGAAATGTACTCGGTTAGTAACCGAGTACATTTCTGCAAAATCCAAAACGGAGCTGTGACAATTCCAAATAAAGGCTGCATATCATGTAGTAAGCATGCCAATGGCCAAATATAAGGCCATTGGCATTGCAAACACTAAAATAAATAAAAAAATCAACTTTTATTTTTTTTAGCTGATCTCGGCTGTTTAAGCATAGGGCAGCGGCACGCAAATGTGATCGGGGGGGGTACCAAAATTAACCTAAATTAAGCATTCTAACTAAAATCAGTATTCTGCCATGCAAGTCAATGGCAGGCAGAAGACAACATGGCCAGTGAGTAGTGGTTGCTAAAGGGGGGAAGCTCAGTGTGAGACATGTAACTATGCATTAGCAGGCAATAATATGCAAATGAGGGGAAGGATAGTAAATCCCAGTTCTCCCCAGCATGTGACTCAGGTCCCAAAAGTGTAAGAGTAGAAATAGCATGGTGCAAGCCTAGGAGTTAGGTGACATCATGGGGGGTTGTCAGGCATACTTTAAGCAGATTGGAGCCCTGTGGCTTGGGTATGCTCCTAGCTTAGCACAGCTAAGCTAGGGAGTGTGTCTAAACCTGCCTAGCACTCTTTACAATGCCTAAGCGGGTGTGCGCACCACGCACCGAGTTTTAATGACAGAAAACAAAAGTTAAACCAGGAAATAGCAGCACTGTGCACATTTGAGCACTCTGTTTGTGTGGTGCACCCCTGGGCTTAAATAGGAAGGCAATGGGAAGGGAAAACAGCAGTAGGAAGCTAATCAAAGAGAACTAGCATAGCTGGCAGCTGAAATGTATCAGAATCAGCCAGTTACACAGGCAGCAGACCAGCCCAGCCCAGAACACTAGTATAAACTATGTAAACATCTTCCCCTCTGTTTTTTCCCACACTCTACACCACTGGTGTAAACAAGTAGGAAATGTTTAACACTCACAACAGCAAAATGATAGGGGTTGCAATAGCTATCATACAACAACTTGTGGAAGAGGCTGAGGGTGGTGAGGATGTGAATGCTGTTGACCAACCCACAGTGAGGAGACGGAGAAGAGGGTGCAGACCCAGGGTAACCTACCAGGGGCTACATGAGCTGGAGATAGCGGAGCACTATAGGGTGGACAGAGACTTCCTACAATAAATTGTTGAGCTGTGCTGGCCACACCTCACACACAGAACTAACAGAGGGGAACCCATCCCTGTGGATGCAAAGGTATGTGTAGGCGTAAGAATACTAACTATAGGTACCTTCCAAAGGCCAACTCTGGAAATGATGGGGATCTCATAGGCATCAGCATCCAGGGTACTACACCAGTTCCTGGATGCCATGTTATCACATGTCAGTGAGCACATATATTTCCCCAAAACCCGTGAGGCGTTGGCCAGCAATATGCAATTGTTCCACCAAATAGCAGAATACCCTGAGGTAGTGGGGGCTATAGACATCAAACAAATATGCATCAAAGCACCACCCGGTGAGTGGGGTAGGGTCTACATCAACCACAAGGGCTTCCCTTCCATCAACTGCCAGGTTGTGTGCAATGCCCAGGGCATAATAATGAATGTGTGTGCTGGCTGCCCTGGAAGCTATCACGATTCCCACAGCTGGCATCTGATGCAGCTGTACCACATATTTGCCAATGGGGACATCCCTGATGGTCACTTTAGGGGGGGATGCTGGATATGCACTGGAGCCGTGGCTGATGACACCTATCAGAAATGCACATGCACCCGAACAAGATCTCCATAATGAGGCACACACCCAGACCAGAATTATAGTAGAGCATGTGTTTAGGATGCTCAAGTCACGGTTCCAGTGCCTGGACACATCCGGTGGAGCCTTGCAGTTCTCACCAGCTACATGTACCCAAATTGTCCTCGTATGTGCCATGCTACACAATATGATCCTGCAGAAACAGCTGCAGCAGGAACAGCATGGGGCAGGGCCACACAGCTCCACCCACCATTGCCAAGGCCTGCACAAGCACAGAGTGACTTGGAGGAGGAACAACCTGAGCCTGCCCCAGTAGGCAGAAGGAGGTGTGCCCAGTATGCCCTAGCCTTGGCAAAGAGGCAATGCATAGCACATACACTGACGCAGGAGGGATCCAGGGAATGACAACTCTCTCCGACTCTCACATACAGTAAAAGGGATGCCAAACATTACACTACCTATGCTCAACCATGTGTAGGGAGTGTACTATGTGCATCCGACATAGGCAGCCCTGCAGCACCACTCTCAATAGTGGGACACCCACAAGGTAAGTTTCTCACACATGCCAGTCAGGGGGTTCACATACCCAACAACAGTCACCACCAGCAGGACAGGTGTAGACAAACACAAACAAAGGCTATGCTATGGCCTCTGAATGATGCCTGTGGTTAACCCCTCCCAGGTCTACACAGACAGATGACAGGAGGTCAGGCAGTGGAATTTCAGTTCTGAAGAGTAGGAAGTCTGAAACTAATATGGAGATAAATAAAAGCTAAGATATGTAGTACACTGGTATACCTCTAGGCAGCATTATAGGTAAGACTACAGAATGAAATGGAGTACCTGACATACCAGTACAGTCATAGGCTCATAGCAAATGTGTACAAGTGTCAGGTGTGCCCCCCCATCCTACGTAGAAATGTAGTAACAGTTAGGTGTGCCCCCCCAAAGCCTGTGTAGAAATGTAGAAATAGTCAGGTGTGCCCCACCCCATCCAACGTAGAAATGTAGTAACTGTCAGGTGTGCCCCTCCAAAGCCTGTGTAGAAATGTAGAAATAGTCAGGTATGCCCCACTCCATCCTATGTAGAAATGTAGTAATAGTCAGGTGTGCCCCCCCAATCCTGTTAAGAAATGTAGAAATGTAGAAATAGGCACATGTGACCACCATCTCATGTAGAAATGTAGTAACAGTCAATGCCATGTGATCGACTGACACCCTGCAGAAATGGTATGCTACCTGTAGGTGTACAACACATAGGTCAGCACTGAAATACAGACTACCTGGACTTGATCCACACATTCAGTACAGACTGACATACTGGGCATGCCCACATACTTAGAGAAATGAAGGCAATGTCAGTCAACAACACACTGAAAGGTCATACTGGGCATGCTCACACACTTAAACACATGAAGACCCTGTCTGCAAACACCAGTGGACCAGACATAACTTGCAGTCACAGATGTTAGTGCAGACACTCCTCAGTATGCACCACACATGCTTTGCACACACAGTAGACAGGAATACAGACATATATCTAAGGACAACACACTATAATAAGCCAAAGGTAGGCATACATAGATGTGTGGAAGAGGGTGACTCTGACAAGGAGCCAGAGCCATCCAGGCCTGTCCCACCCAGCAAACAGCCAAAGGGCCACAACCACATGAGGTTCAGATGTCACACACTGTAGATACTAGTCACCGGTATCAGTCAGCAGTACAGACTATGTGGTGCACGTGCTAGCTGTGCAACATGACTGTACAAGGAAGGTGTCATCTAGCATTTGTATACATGTACCTCAAGAAATATGACCCTGTGTGTGCCCGCATGTGGTGTGTAAACCTCTAGATGAATGGGTTATGGCCCATGCATACATACTGCCATCCCCATAGCCCTACTATGACAAGCCTGCTGAGGTCATCCACTGTGAAATACACCTTTGGGAGAGTTATAGCCCAGTAATCTCTGTGGTGCATCTCATAACTGCTGTAGTGCAATGAACTAGGCAGGTAGGAGCTCTAATCCCAGACTTGACAAGTCTGTGTTTGTGTCTGTCTGTAGAGAGCAATGCTTTTTAGGGTAGTCACACTCCCTACAATTGAAATGCACTACTTTGGTAAGGCTGCTGATGTCATCCACCTAGAAATGCACCTCTGTGAAGGTTGTAGCCCAGTAATCTCTGTAGCACGTACTGTAACTGTGTACTGTTGTAGTGTGATAAATTTGTTCGGTTGGTGTTCTAATCCCAGACCTGACAAGTGTGTATCTGTCTGTCTATGTAGAGAGCAATGCTTTTTAAGGTAGTCACACTCCCCACAATTCAAATGCTCATCTTTGGCAAGGCTGCTGATGTCATCCACCTAGAAATACACCTCTGTGCAGGTTTTAGCCCAGTAATCTCCATAGTGCATCCTGTAACTGTGTACTGCTGTAGTGTGCTAAATTAGTTAGGAAGGTGTTCTAATTCCAGACCTGGCAAGTGTGTGTGTTTGTGTGACTCTGTCTGTGTCAAGAGCAATGCATTTTAGGGTAGTCACACTCCCTGCAATTCAAATGCTCAACTTTGGCAAGGTTGCTGATGTTATCCACCTAGAAGTACACCTCTGTGAAGGGTGTAGCCTAGTAACCTCCGTAGCACATGCCATAACTGCATACTGTTGTAGTGTGATATAAAACTCTGGTAGGGCTCTATTTCCACCCATGGTAGTTCTGGATGTTGTGTGTGTTTCAATGTCTGTGTAGGGAGCGATGCATTTTAGGCTAGTCACACTCAGTACATTTCAAATGCCCTAATTTGGCAATCCAGCTGATGTCATTCATTGTGAAATACACCTTTGGGGAAGGAGCTCTCCAGTAACCCCCATGGTGCATCCTATAACAGCTCCATGCTGTAGTGTGATATAGATCTCTGTTAGGGGTTCTATAACCACACATGTTGGTTGTGGATGTTTTGTGTGTAACCAGTTCCAACAACAAAGAAAAAAGAAGTGCCTGGAGAACAGCAAACAAGTCCACACTTTATTGATAAAAACAGTGAATAGTGCCAAATTGTTAACCTAGGTTTTGTCCACACTCTCAGGACATCTTAAGAACAATAAAACCTTCACATTGGATGCTATTTAAATACCCACACAATTGCACAATTACTTCATCATTTAAGCAATGCACTATTTAAAGAAACATCAATAAATTACACTCATGTTTGATAAAACACAATTTAAACATAATATTTGTCTATACTAACTTTTAAATTTCTAAATTTTATAACATATCATAATAAACAATTCATGTACATTAAAATAAAACAGGTTAAATTAAATAAATTGAATTAAATTAGTTCAATAATCAATTATACTACCTCCTGCCTAATATATGTTTTAACTTTAAAATAGGGGCAATACTAATACTATCGTTTATACCAGGATAATTCTGGGCATCCAACCTGAGTTGCCATTTTAATTCACATATATCTAATGGACGTCTAACAACTTGCCCTGAATATCATTCTTAATGTGCTGAATGATGCAAAATTTAAAACTATGCCCTAAATGTCCAACAATATGCCTGGCAAGGGCATCGGTAGACTTAAGATGCCTGATATCCAAAACATGTTCATTTACTCTTTCCCTAAAGTGCCTGGAAGTTTTTCCCACATAAAATACAGGCTATGCTTCACATTTAGCTAAATACACCACATTCTGAGTATAACAACCATAATGTCCCAAAATACTATAAACATTTAACAACATCAGTGACAGGTTATAGTCAACATTGTGGTTACAGAAAAGTTTGCAAACATTTAACAACATCAGTGACAGGTGATAGTCAAGGTTACATGTAGTTAGAAATAATCAGTTAGACAAAAGCTGTTGTTGGTAGATGGATTAGGTATACAGAAATAATTACATGTCTGAGCAGTGCGTAACAAAGAGAATGCTTTTCAGATAGAAGGTAAGGATGATAGTTAATCGAATGGAGGTAGGTAGGAAGGAAGTAATTTAGTGTGGACAGAAAAGTAAGTTCTCTTCCTGATGGTGGGATAAAAGAGATCTAATGGTTGAGGGAATTGTGTGTTGTGAGGATGGGGTGAGAAGATATAAGGGTATATTCCTCTGTGAGCTAAGTTTA
Organism: Protopterus annectens; assembly: GCF_019279795.1. NCBI lineage: Eukaryota > Metazoa > Chordata > Ceratodontiformes > Protopteridae > Protopterus > Protopterus annectens. Next base: position 1,804,848,196 of record NC_056731.1, read on the forward strand.
GTTTACCTTTGTCCTGGTATTAAATAGGTTAGCGAGGGTATAGAACTGGTCATGGCTGAGTTTATTTTGCTTATTCTAATTTGTGATTGGGTTAGTCAGGGTTTAGACATGGGCAGAGCCAGTCACTGTTCATGTACATTTTTAGGGATGTTTTGAATTGGGGCAGGGAGCATGTGGTGGTTAGTTCAGCTGGAAGGGAGTTCCATTTTTTCCAGCAGAGTTGGAAAACAATGAATCTCCAGCTGAGTTGTTGGCTTTGGTGGTTTGTACTAGCATTTTGTTGGATGAGTGGAGGGATGCTAGGTTGCTGTAGGGGGCAATAATATTAGTCAGAATGGAGGTACTGGTAGGTTGATTTAGGATTTTATGAATCATTATGAGTTGGATATAATGAACCTGATTGGGTAGTTCAAGCCAGTGTAATTTGTGAAGATTTTGACATTGGTGGGTTCTATAGCCTGAGCCTGTGGCAAATCTAGCTATATTATTATAGCAGCTAGTGATTTTGTTAAGGTTAGATTTGTGAGGATAAGTGAGGCATAAAGAAGGGTTAAAAGAACATGCATGTGAGCTATGGCGGTCCTGGCAGATGGGGTTAAGAATTGCTTAATCCTATACATGGAACCTATGTTTTGTTTACTGTTTTTATGGTTTTATCTACATGGGCATTATACTTCAGGTTATTATCAATGATTACCCTTAGTAGTTTAGTGCAAGGTTCGGGACTGATTATGGTGCCATTGCTGGAAGAGACTGTAATTAATGGTAATGTTAGCTTATGGGAGGGGGAGAAAAGTAGTAGTTTGGTTTTGTTTGGGTTCAGTAGGAGACGACGATTATTGAGCTAGTTTTCTACTTTGTTGAAAGTGATTTGGGATAGGGATTGTAAATCTGTGGGAGTGGAGGCAGTGCAGATGAGCATAGTGTCATATGCATACTGTACACAAGTTGCATCTGGGATAACTTTGGGTAGGTCATTAATGAATATGGAGAAAAGGAGGGGACCCAGGATAGAACCTTGGGGTACTCCAAGGGTGACAGGTAGAAGGGAGGATAAGTTGTCTTTCCTCAGGACGGCTTGTTGTCTGCCGTGCAGGTAAGAGAGGAACCAGCTGAGTGCTGGGTTATCTAAGGAGAGTGATTTTAAAGAGTCTAGGAGTAGGTGGTGATTTAGCATATCAAATGCTTTAGATAAATCAAGAAAGAGGGCAGAGGAGAGCGTGTTCTGATTATGGTTTTGATTTATAGTGTGAGAAAAGGAAAGAAGGGTGGTGGTAGTGCTATGGGCTGGTCTAAAACCATGCTGGGTTGGCGCTAGGAGAGTATTCTGAGTAAGGTGGGTTAGGAGTTGTTTCTGTATGCATTTCTCCATTATTTTGGCTAAACAAGATAGCATGGCTATGGGTCTGTAATAGGAGAGTTCGGTAGAGTTTCCCCCTTTATGAAGTGGAATAATATGAGATATTTTCCAGATGAAGGGAATGTAGGATTTGTGGATAGTGCGATTGATTAAGATGGAGATAGAGTAAGCTATAACATTAGCGGTCTTTTGTAGAAACTCTGCAGGAAGTTGGTCAGCTGCCACAGTGTTAGGTTTTAGTTTTTTAAGTAGGGATTTAATGTAGTCTGTGGGGATAGGATCAAATCTGAGTGAGGGGATATTTTCTCGAGTAGATGAGATTGTAGTCGAGGAGGTGGGAGATAGATTATTAGCAAGGGAATGGACTGTTTCTGTGAAGAAAGTGTTGTTTCCATGATGTGCTTACATGAAATGCATCTCCCACATTTAAAATTGCCTACTGCTCTCCCAACACTTGCAGTGGGACCCCTTCTCCAGGATCTCTTTAAAGGATTTGTCCTTCCGAAACACAAACTTAGGAGCACCACCCATTTTATTCTCTACATTCTTATCCAACTGTAAGATGCCCTGTTTTTCTTTACCATCCACATAATCCAATCAACATCCTGGTTGAAAGTGGTGACAAATAATAAACCTTCAACTTTCTTTTCCAGGTCAGTTCCCTCACCATTGACTACCAGCTTTTTCTGGAGCATACCCAGAAGTTCCCATCAAAATGGCCCTGTAAGTACCATCATCCCTTTTGCAGATGATTTCTTTCATAACATCCACACACAGGGCCTCGGTATATCCCCTTCTTTTGAAGATTATAGTCATAAATTCTAACTCTTTAAGGAACTCCTGATTACTACTAACCATCCTGGCTGCCCTCACCATCTGTCCCTTGACAATGGATCTTTTTTGATGGTGTGGGTGCCAGCTGTTGTAGTCCAAACATGAAATGGAAAAAGTAGCTTTCCTCTGAATACTAGATCTCATACACTTCAATTCTCTATCTAATACCAAATTGACGTCCAAGTATGATATTGTTTTGTACTATACTGGTGGGAAAAATTTAAAATCCCCACAGTATTGTTAATATAGTCCAAAAATGCCTTAAGCTGTTCATTATTCCCTTCCCAAATGATAAAAATATCGTCCAAGAAACGCATATATTGCTTTATGTATTTATTAAAGGTACTTGGACATACATATTCCTGCCTCCACAAGGACATTATGTAATTGGAATATATGGGGGCACAAGAACCCCCCAAAGCCATGCCAGTAATTTGTTTGCAAAAGTGTCATACAAAATACAAGAAATTATTATTCAACACTGCTTCCATCAAAGTGACAAACACATTCACTTGATCCTGATCGTACAGGCTAGTTTTGACCAACTGGCACTCCAACTAAACTAATCCTGATTCATGGGGAATAACCAAAAACAAATTGCACACATCAATTGTAAATGATATAGTGCCTTCTGTAATATTTATCATATTTAATTTTTCTAAAAAATTCCAATAATCATTAGTTATATATGCAAAGGTACATAACCCTCTTTGCAAATAATGATCCAAATATTGACTTATGAAGCATGTTTTACTTTGCTTCCCATCCACTGTGGGCCTGAATTTCACATCATCCAGGTCTTTGTGCAATTTGGGAATCCCAAAAATACCACTAACCACTGGATTGACATTCCTCAAAAAATCATGTTCTATTTCAGTTATTTGCCCCTGAAATAGCATATTATCAATCATTAGGTCAGGTTTCAAATTTGCTACATTCATTTCATTTACATTACTTTCCACATAGTTATCATCCATTAACATTCCCATCATGGCATCTATGTAATCATTTTTGTCTGCCACTACAGCACCATTGCCCTTATCAGGCCTCATTATTCATATCCCTTTATTTTCTGCCATGTCACCTAATAACTTATGCTCATTCGCAAACAAGTTTATGCACCAACTTCTCTTTCATTTCTTAAAATGTTCCCTCACTTCTAGTTCACAAGCTTTTTCAAATAATGCAATCATTTGGTTGGCTGGAGGATTAAATTTGCTAGGTTTCACTAATGCTTTATGTTCATAACTAGTCCCCGTGTCAGGGAACCACATCCTAATGTACATCTTACGGACAAATAATTTAAGATCAATTATCATTTCTGATAGTATCCCTTTTTTGCATGGTACAAATGTAAATCCTTTTGATAATAAGTTGGCATGCCCAGTATCTAACTTAATTTTAGAATAATTATAAACTTTGTAGTCACCATGAGTATTAGTAACAATTTTGTGGTTCCTCAATACATTGAGATTTAAAATTTCTTGTGCCTCTTCAAAGAAGTGGTGTAACATCAAACAATCATCATTGGACACAGACTCAAAAATTAACCAGTCATCTATTATTTGAATAGGAGAACCACATTGCTGATACATCACACTATTTTTATTTAAGGAACACATCTCAGTAACTTTCTTCATGCCCTCACCCACATTTTGATTCAATTCTGCATTTAATGAAGCCGCATCATTACCTGAAAAAAGACTGCCCATCTCATTCAAACTACTTACTGAATACACACTCAACTCCATTAAACTGTCAATTATAAAAATTGTACATTTGGAGTTTTTTTAACCTATAATTCAAGTCATCATTACTGTCATTTTCAATAAACAATATATTAATAATGTTCTGATCTTCAAAATTGACATAGGAGCTAGTTTCCAAATTTTCTTTAACAGCCCATTCATTAATAAAATCAAAGTTGCAGGCAAACTCACCCTTTAAGAAAAATGAATAAGTTTCAGTGTCCATCAATGTACCCATTACATCACATCCAGTCTCTCTCAGACATGGTCTCTCAGCAGTATTAATTCCATTTATTACTGAATTGTTTTTAATGCTTGAACTTGTGGCCACATCAAGCCTGTAATTGCTAAAGAAACTACTAGGTTCAAGTACCAAAGCTAAATTGCAAGAACAAAACTGCAGCTACTAACCAAGACTGAATCACAAAAACACCTTCAGTGGCTAAAGAAACGTCAAACTGGCACGAAATAATAGTTCAAAGGCTTTAATTGCATGAAACCCACAGAAATACTGAATCATCAAGATATCAAAAAGTTAAAACAACCACCCTTATATATCATTAGATACAGTCACATGATAGTTAATTGTAAATAATTACTCTCATTAAAAACTTTTTAAAAAGACATTACATAGTAGATAAATAACTTGGTAAAAATGTCATTAATTACACATACCATATAAAATGTTTAACTAAAAAATGAATGTAACCACAAATTAATTCAATATATATTATAATAAAAAATGTATGTTGTAGTAAAAAATCAACATTTTCATAATTTTGCTCTTCTCATCCTAAGAATACTTTTAATACTAACATTGTCATTAAGACCAGGAGGTTTTGAGGCATTTAACTTTAATTGCCAAAGCAGTTCTCTATATTCGAGAAATGTTTCCCAATCACCCCCTCTTTGGTCTTGTAAAACTTGTTCCAAGACCAAAAAACTCCATGTTAGGGCACTGAATGGAATGCTTATAAAAGGCATTAGTGTCTTTCTTTTTAATTACCTCATATAGGTGTTCGTAGATTCTACGTCTTAGAGGTCTTTCAGTCTTCCCTACATAAAAACTGTAACATTGTGTACAGACACCTAAATAAACTACTCCTCTAGTTCCACAGTTAAAATAACCCCTTGGATGATACCTAAAATTTCTTAAAGGAATATGTAAATTATTATCATTTAAAACAAAATGACACTGGTTGCAGGCTTCACATTTAAATGTACCCAACCTTCATATAAACCTTTTAAGTTTGTGTCCCTTCTTTTCACAAAACTAGGCTCAGGAGGTATCACATTGCGCATGTCTTCCTCAAGTGTCAACACTGGCCAGTATTTTAACACAGTTGATTATAAATATTCAGCAATATTATTTTCAAAGCCAGTGTCTGGCCTGCTCCAACCTTGTTGGTAAATAACAACACATTACCAACAAGGTTGGAGCATCTTTAATTCCCCAGGGCAGTTTGAGGGGGAGGAGTACAATGTACTGCTCGCAATGTTGGAACAGACCACACTTTTAAATGACACTGTTTCTGAAGCTAGTGTTGAATCTTATAATTCATTGTTAGACATAACTGAGTGTAACTACAAAACTATAACTAAAAACAATTTTACTATTTATAACTTTACTGACATTGATGTGAATATTGATTTTTTTGAGTTATTTACTAAAGGTTTTCAGTTTGTTCCTTTGCGTTCATTAAATTTATCGAACACAATAATAGATTTGAAGCTTTTTGTGAGACGTTTAAACCTCACACCACCATTTAAAGGGCAAAATGAACAATTTGTCAGGACTAGCACTATAACCCCCCCCCCCATTCACCCCACTTTAAAAATTTTTGAGGAAATGGTGGAGGCAGAGTTAAGAAAACAATTTTCATTTAACACATTTCTTCCACCTGTGAATTTGGATTTTAAAATGCATCAGGTAATAGATTTTTTAAGGAATGAAGGGGTTAGAGTCATGAAACCGGACAAAGGTGGGGGGGTAGTATTAATGTATAATTGGGTTTATGAAACTTACATTTACAATATGTTACAGGACTCCCAGCAATATGAGGTATTTTCTAGAAATGAACTAAATATATCTTACTCCAAAATTAAGTTTGTGCTATTTGATCATTTAATGCAAGGTGCAATTAATGAAAAGTTATACAACTACTTATATGTGGACAAACCCAAGATCCCAGTAATATTTGGAATACCTAAGGTTCACAAAGGGTTAGACCCTTTGAAGTTTAGGCCAATAGTTTCTGGTGCTGGCAGCATTACAGAACCATTAGGAAAATTTATTGATCAAACTGTAAAAAAGTTTGTAACTTCCTTAGAGCATGTTTGTAGAGACTCATGGGAATTTCTAATGGTAACCATTGATATTGTGGAGTTATTTCTGAGCATCCCACATCATACTGGTTTAGAATGGTTTAATGAGATACTGGCCACACAATCTGGTTTGGGAGCTAATACAGTGATGTTATTAGTGGAATTTATGGAGATTGTTCTTCAGAACAATTTTATCTACTTTAATGGAGAAATATTCAAACAATAAAAGGGGGTGGTGATGGGTACTCCTTGCGCCTCAACATATGCAAACATTGTTTTACATTATTGGGAGAACAGATTTATTTTTACAACTAATTGGGCTAAATATATTATCCATTATAAACATTTTTTGGACGACATTTGTATTTTGTGGGATGGCAGTTTAAACAAATTTGAGGAATTTATGACATATATTAACATGTCTACACATTTTCTTTCTTTTACATATAATGTCAGCAATGACAAGCTCAATTACCTTGATGTAACGCTCCACAAAGACTATGCTAACAATTTTTTTCAATCTGAAATTTATAGGAAGGCCACTTTCTCAAACTCCTACTTGCATTTTGAAAGTGGCCATCCTTTCCATCAGAAAAAAGGAATAATAAAAGGACAATTCATTCGGGCATCTAGAATGTCCAGCACAGATGAATTGTTCCTTAAAGAGGTTGATACATTAAAAAGGTTTTTTGCAGAGAGAGGTTATCCAACAAGTTTGATTAATAAACTGGCTTTTGAAGTAATTACCAATAGGGAATTTAAATATTACCCATTATTGGGTGTTGGACAGCAGACAGTTGAGAAAACAATAAGGAAGGCAAATTTGAGCCAAATAGTACATTTATTTAATCATTCACTAAGGATGCTGAATATTTAGAATCAACTGTGTTAAAATACTGGCCAGTGTTGACACTTGAGGAAGACATGCGCAACGTGATACCTCCTGAGCCTAGTTTTGTGAAAAGAAGGGACACAAACTTAAAAGGTTTATATGAAGGTAAAAATCGTATTAGAAATCAGGCATCCACTTCAAGGTTGGGTACATTTTAAATGTGGAGCCTGCAACCAGTGTCACTTTGTTTTAAATGATAGTAATTTACATATTCCTTTAAGAAATTTTAGGTATCATCCAAGGGGTTATTTTAACTGTGGAACTAGAGGAGTAGTTTATTTAGGTGTCTGTACACAATGTTACAGTTTTTATGTAGGGAAGACTGAAAGACCTCTAAGATGTAGAATCTATGAACACCTACATGAGGTAATTAAAAAGAAAGACACTAATGCCTTTTATAAGCATTCCATTCAGTGCCCTAACATGGAGTTAAAGTTTTTGGTCTTGGAACAAGTTTTACAAGACCAAAGAGGGGGTGATTGGGAAACATTTCTCGAATATAGAGAACTGCTTTGGCAATTAATCAAAACCTCCTGGTCTTAATGACAATGTTAGTATTAAAAGTATTCTTAGGATGAGAAGAGCAAAATTATGAAAATGTTGATTTTTTACTACAACATACATTTTTTATTATAATATATATTAAATTAATTTGTGGTTACATTCATTTTTTAGTTAAACATTTTATATGGTATGTGTAATTAATGACATTTTTACCAAGTTATTTATCTACTATGTAATGTCTTTTTAAAAAGTTTTTAATGAGAGTAATTATTTACAATTAACTATCATGTGACTGTATCTAATGATGTATAAGGGTGGTTGTTTTAACTTTTTGATATCTTGATAAAGCCTGGTATTAGTCAGGTGAAAGCGCTTGATTCAGTATTTCTGTGGGTTTCATGCAATTAAAGCCTTTGAACTATTATTTCGTGCCAGTTTGACGTTTCTTTAGCCACTGAAGGTGTTTTTGTGACCAAAGCTAAATTGCACCGGGGTGTATCACTTACTTGAGGGAGACTGAACGAAGCCTTTTATTTCCATTTGACTGAATATCTATTGTACACCTTCTTTGAGTAGTTCCATGTCTTGGGGCAAGCTCCCTTTTGGATATACAGGCATTGCATTAATGGAGATTATGGTCAAATATAATGGTTAGAAAATTGAACAATATATGGCAGATCTTGAAAAGGACAATGAGCAAATTGTAAATGACTTATTGTTTGAACAGTATATTACTATATTACTAACTATAGCAATGCTTTGGATAATGTTGAACATAGTTGTAAGGCTATTTTCACAATAAAATAAAATAAAATCAAAAGAGATACAATGGAATATGCAGCAGATATAGTCTACCTGCTTTCCAGTGGTAATCGGGGTTGCCGTGGCAACCATGGAAATTCAACCAGTGAGGAAGCTGAACAAGATTAGGAAATGACATTGCAGCAAAGAGTTCTTAACAATTCTCTGCAGACACCAAACCCTTTAGAAGAGGGACTCAGGCATTCAGAGAGGCTGCGGAGGAAAGGGAAAGATGCCTACAACCCGAGAAGGGAAGAGGAGAGGCAGTATATCCAACAGGGAGCTTGCCCCAAGACATGGAACTACTCGAAGAAGGTATAAAACAGATATTCAGTCAAACGGAAATAAAAGTCACAGTTCACAGTCTCCCTCAAGTAAGTGATACACTCCGGTGCTATTTAGCTTTGGTACTTGAACCTAGTAGTTTCTTTAGCAATAACAGGCTTGAAGTGGCCACAAGTTCAAGCATTAAAAACAATTCAGTTGTTGTGTCTTTCGGCTTTTCCCGGTTAGGGCTTGCCACAGCGGAACTCCAGTCTGTTAATGATTGGCAGTAGATTTTTACATGCTGAGTTGCCGGCCCTGACGCACAACCTTCAATGAAGGTACGCCCATTCACACGTCTCCACACAGAAGATGCTCTAACTGAGAATCGAACAGGATGTCTTACTGTGAGGCAACAAATGGAATTAATACGGCTGAGAGCGCACGTTTGAGAGAGACTGGATGTGATGTAGCGGGTACATTGACTGACATTGAAACTCATTCATTTCCCTTAAAGGGTGAGTTTGCCTGCAACTTTGATTTTATTAATGAATGGGCTGTTAAAGAAAATTTGGAAACTAGCTCCTATGTCAATTTTGAAGACCGGAACATTATTAATATATTGTTTATTGAAAATGACAATAATGGTGACTTGAATTATAGGTTAAACAACTCCAAAAGTGTAAGTTTTATAAATGACAGTTTAATGGAGTTGAGTGTGTATTCAGTAAGTAGTTTGAATGAGATGGGCAGTGATTTTTCATGTAATGATGCGGCTTTGTTAAATGCAGAAATGAATCAAAATGTGGGTGAGGGCATGAAGGAAGTTACTGAGATGTGTTCCTTAAATGAAAATAGTGTGATGAATCAGCGATGTGGTTCTCCTATTCAAGTAATAGATGACCAGTTAATTTTTGAGTCTGTGTCCAATGATGATTGCTTGATGTTACACCAGTTCTTTGAAGAGGCACAAGAAATTCTTAATCTCAATGTATCGAGGAACCCCGAAATTGTTACTAATACTCATGGTGACTACAAAGTTTATAATTATTCTAAAATTAATTTAGACACTGGGCATGCCAACTTATAATCAAAAGGATTTACATTTGTACAATGCAGAAAAGGGATACTATCAGAAGTGATAACTGATCTTAAATTATTTGTCCGTAAGATGAACATTAGGATGTGGTTCCCTGACACGGGAACTAGTTATGAACATAAAGCATTGGTAAAACCTAGCAAATTTCATCCTCCAGCCAACCAAATGATTGCATTATTTGAAAAAGCTTGTGAACTAGATGAGAGGGAACATTTTAAGAAATCAAAGAGAACTGGGTGCATAAAGTTGTCTGCAAATGAGCAAAAATTATTAGGTGACTTGGCAGAAAATAAAGGGATACGAATAATGAGGTCTGATAAGGGCAATGGTGTTGTAGTGGTAGACAAAAATCATTACATAGATGCCATGATGGGAATGTTAATGGATGATAACTATGTGGAAAGTACTGTAAATGAAAATAATGTAGCAAATTTGAAACTTGTAACAGCAACAAACCACTCTGTAGCCAATATCCTCCAACCTATATATAGAATCTGGTTTATTAAAAGTCCAAAAACTCGTACAAAGGTGAACAAAACCAGAACCCGGTTCTGATGAAGTCTACTGATGAAAGTGCTTAACCTTTGTTTTTTACTGGATTTTTGTTCACCTTTGTATGAGTTTTTGGACTTTTAATAAACAAGATTCTATATAGAGGTTGGAGGATATTGGCTACAGAGTGGTTTGTTGCTGTTATTAGTTGTTCGTACCACTTCGTACACACTTTTTGCTGGTTGAAATTTGAAACTTGTCCTAATGATTGATGATATGCTATTTCAGGGGCAAATAACCAAAACAGAACGTGATTTTTTGAGGAATGCCAATTCAGTGGTTAGTGATATTTTTGGGATTCCCAAATTGCACAAAAGCCTGGATGATGTGAAATTCAGCCCCATAGTGGATGGGAAGTGGAGTAAAACATGCTTCATAAGTCAATATTTGGATTATTATTATTTGCAATGAGGGTTAGCTACCTTTGCATATATAAGTAAAGATTCCTGGAATTTTTTAGAAAAATTAAATATGATAAATATTACAGAAGACACTATATTACTTACAATTGATGTGCGAAATTTGTTTTCGGTTATTCCCCATGAAGTAGGATTAGTTTGGTTGGAGTGCCAATTGGTCAAATCTGACCTTTACGATCAGGATCAAGTGAATGTGTTTGTCACTTTGATGGAAGCAGTGTTGAATAATAATTTATTGTATTGCGAAGGACACTTTTACAAAAAAGTTACTGGCGTGGCTATGGGGGCCGCTTGTACCCCCATATATGCCAATTACATAAAGTCCTTCTGGGTGCAGGAATATGTATTTCCAAGTACTTTTAATAAATACACAAAGCAATATACGCTTTTCTTGGACGATATTTTTATCATTTGGGAAGGGAATAGTGAACAGCTTAAGGCATTTTGGACTATATTAACAATACCGTGGGGGGTTTAAAATTTACCCACCAGTATAGTATAGAAACAATATCGTACTTGGACATCAATTTGGTATTAGATAGAGAATTGAAGTGTTTGAGATCTACTATTCATAGGAAAGCTACTTTTTCCAATTCATATTTGGCTACAACAGCTGGCACCCTCACCATCAAAAAAGATCCATTGTCAAGGGACAGATGTTGAGGGCAGCCAGGATGGTTAGTAATAATCAGGAGTTCCTTAAAGAATTTGAATTTATGACTATGATGTTCAAAAGAATGGGATATCCCGAGGCCCTGTGTGCAGATATTATGAAATAAATCATCCACAAAAGGGATGATGGTATTTACAGGGCCATTTTGATGGGAACTTCCATGTATGTTCCAGATATGTTGGTAGTCAATGGTGAGGGAACTGACCTGGAAAAGAAAGTTGAAGGTTTATTATTTGTCACCACTTTCAACCAGGATGTTGATTGGATTATGTGGATGGTAAAGAAAAACTCGGGTATCTTACAGGTGGATAAGAATGTAGATAATAAAATGGGTGGTGCTCCTAAGTTTGTGTTTCGGAAGGACAACTCCTTTAAAGAGATCCTGGAGAAGGGGTCGCATTGCAAGTGTTGGGAGAGCAGTAGGCAATTTTAAATGTGGGATATGCATTTCATGTAAGCACATCATGGAAACTGGTAGGAATATTAGGATAAATAACTATTTTATTCCTATTTTGGGGCAATATGATTGTTATACTCAGAATGTGGTATATTTAGCTAAATGTGAAGCATGTCCTAGGTTTTATGTGGGAAAAACTTCCAGGCACTTTAGGGAAAGAGTAAATAAACATGTTTTGGATATCAGGCATCTTAAGTCTACCGATGCCCTAGCCAGGCATATTGTTGGACATTTAGGGTATATTTTTAAATTTTGCAGCATTCAGCACATTAAGAATGATATTCAGGGCAAGTTGTTAGACGTCCATTAGATATATGTGAATTAAAATGGCAACTCAGGTTGGATGCCCAGAATTATCCTGGTATAAACGATAGTATTAGTATTGCCCCTATTTTAAAGTTAAAACATATATTAGACAGGAGGTAGTTTAATTGATTATTGAACTAATTTAGTTCAATTTATTTAATTTAACCTGTTTTATTTTAATGTACATGAATTATTTATTATATGTTATAAATTTTAGAAATTTAAAAGTTAGTATAAACAAATAGAATGTTTAAATTGTGTTTTATCAAACATGGGTTTAATTCAGTGATGTTGCTTTAAATAGTGCATTGCTTAAATGATGAAGTAATTGTGTAATTGGGTGGGTATTTAAATGGGATTCAATGTGAAGGTTTTATTGCTCTGAAGAAGTCCTGACACTGTATATCAAACCTATGTTAACAATTTGCTACTATTCATTGCTTTTATCAATAAAGTGTGGACTGGCTTGCTATTCTCCAGGCGCTTCTTTTTTTTTTTCGATGTTTTGTTTGTGTTTCAATGTCTGTGTAGGGAGCAATGCATTTTAGGCTAGTCACACACAGTACATTTTAAATGCCCTACTTTGGCAATCCTGCTGATATCTTTCTTTGTGAAATACACCTTTGGGGAAGGCATTCTCCAGTAATCCTCATGGTGCGTCCTATTACAGCTCTATGCTGTAGTGTGATGTAGACCTCTGTTAGGGTTCTATACCCACACATGTTAGTTGTGGATGTTTTTTGTGTGTATCACTGTCTGTGTGGGGGACAATGAATTTTAGCCTAGCCACACTCACTACAATTCAAATGTCCTACTTTGGCAATCCTGCTGATGTCATCCATAGGTTCATAGGTTCATAGGTTGATACTAGGCTATCTGCCCTAGGGCATTTATAAGCCTAACCAGAGTGTGTTTGGCTTTCGCCACCCTTTTAGATTAGTTGACTGTGCCTCTGTATAGTAGGTCACAGAAGGTAGCCCTTTTAAGGTTAGTTTACTGTACCTCTGTCAAGCAGGGACACAGAAGAGATACCAGGGGTAAACTTATGATCTCCCATCCACTTGTCAAGATTTCTCTTGAAGAGGGTCAGTGAGGGGCTCTGCCTAACAAGGATTGGGATTTTGTTCCAGACTGAGGGGAGCCTCTGGGATATGAATCTGTCCCTCCAGCATATTCTATTTGTTTCTGTGCTGAGGTTCAAGTCCCTGGAGCATGTAGCTCTAAGAGATTTGGATTTCCTGAGGTGAAGCATGTCCATTAATTCTGGGTTGGACATGGCTTTATTCGTCAGACACAGATCGCCTCTGAGTAGGCGGTATGCAAATGAGTAGAGCTGGAGTTTCTTTAGCCGAACTGCATAGGGCATCTGTTTGAGCCCTTTGATCCTCTTGGTGAGACACTTTTGGGGTCTTTCCAGTTGCTGAAGGTGTCGGATAAGGTACACTCCAAACGGGGCATTGGACTCAATTATGGGCCTGATAAGTGATGAGTAGAGGGGCACAATGACCTCTCTTGATCTAGATGTGAACCCTTTTGTGATAAGGTGGGCTATATAGAAGATCTTTCTAAACACTTTGGCAATGTGATTGTCAAAGGAGAGATTGCTGTCTACTTGGGTCCCCAAGTCCCTAATTACTTCTTCCGTACTTAATGGATTACTACCTATGTGGTAATTTGTAGGCACTTTGCTTTTCCCAAAGGGGATGACTATGCACTTTTTGGCATTTAGCTTTAGGCCATGGCTCTGGCACCAGTTATCCATCTCGGTGAGACCCTTTTGGAGGATGCTTGTGTCAGCCGGAGAGTCTATTACAGCACCCAGTTTGCAGTCATCTGCGAACTTGGTCAGCCATAGTCCACCCTTGTTAGCCTGTACCTCGGAGAAATATATACAGAACAAGAGAGGTCCCAGGACTGAGCCTTGTGGGACACTACTTGTAACTGGTTTAGAGTCTGACATGGCACCTGCTATTCTGACCATGTGGGTTCTACCCCTGAGCCAGTTTGCAACCCATCTTATAACATAGGGGTTGATATTTAAGCTGGTGAGCTTATTTATGATGCTCGAGTGGGGTATTGTGTTGAAGGCTTTTGCGAGGTCCAGGTAGGCTGTGTGGACTACCTTCCCTTCATCTATGGCTTTGGTAACTGTTTCAAAGAAGTCAACCAGGTTGAAGAGGCAAGATCTGCCCTTAATGAAGCCGAATTGGGTAGGATCCAGTGGCTGGAGGTTCCCAATGTCTTTGTTTATGATTTCCATGATGATACGCTCCATAGCTTTGCAAACCAGACTAGTCAGGCTTATAGGGCGATAGTTTCCAGGGTCTGTTGTGGCACCACCTTTGTGGAGTGGGACCACTGTTGCTGCATGCCATTACTTGTGATATACACCTTTGGAAAAAAAAGTACTCCAGTAATCTCTATGGCGTGTACTATAACTGCGTAGTGCTATAGTATAATAAACTAGTTTGGTAGGGGTTCTACTCCCACACATTATGTGTGTGTGTGTGTGTGTGTGTGTGTGTGTGTGTGTGTGTGTGTGTGTGTGTGTGTGTTTATAACTTGTATCCTGTGTGGAGGTGGGTGTGAGTGTGTGACACCTGGGCCCAATGGGGGGGTGGGTTTTGCAAATTTCTTCTATGGTGGCCCTAGTATATATCACAATGTCCACCATACTGGGATAACAGATGTGAAATAGCAGAGAGGCTGGGGTGCAAATCCATACCCATACATGTGACATCAAGGCTAGGCAATCACAGTTAGCAACCCCAGTATTACCCAGAGCAGTCTCAACCCATGCCTCATACACACACACACACACACACACACATCCCTAGGCAGCAGCCAATATGTGGGTAGCACACTGCATATTGGCCCCTGATAGTAACTATGGAGTGATTGCAGCGGGCTACAGAAGGCATGGCACTGTGTCCAATAGGCACGTACATGCAGACAGTGCACCTTCCGCATGTTCCCCATAGGACACCTGCAGCAATTGTGGTGCCATCACATGTGACCCACAAAAGACATATCATGCCTGAAAACATGCCTTCTATGGACAGATACCACTCACACCAGAGAATGCCATTAGCATGCTATCAATGTAGGTGCAGGGTAAATCTGCTGTCCATTAGCAGTTCGCCACAGGTGGCCAAGACTGGCACATCTGATGATAATCTGTATACACATGGGCCAGACACCCCAGCTACAGTTCCACATGTCACTGTATATGCATGTGGGAGGTGTGCACAACCCAGACACCATCCATGCCATGGACTAAGGAACACATACATGGTAAGTGATGCACAGCATTGGCCACAGACAATAGTCACCCAGATGACTAGATGGGGGATACAATACCCTCCTGTGTGGGCAAATGCAGAAACTACAGCCCTGAGCTACAATGCAGACCATTGTCATGTGGCCTGATGCCAAGGTATACCCATCACCTAGCCTTGTATAGCCATTTGGCACAGTTGACCACCACACACCCATGCAGAAATGCACCCATGCATGTCAGTACTGGTACCCTGTGTGTTTGTTTGTGTTGTATGATGTGTAAGATCACATCCACACTCACTGCAACCCCATTGGCATACTGAAGCATGCTGTCTGACACCTCCCCATACCCTTTGCCCATATAACCTCCTTATGACCCATGTGGTGCATGTGATAACTGCACAGTAATGTGTTGTGGCAATCTCACTAGTGATGAGTTGTAATCCTGGCCCTGCCAAGTGTGTCAATGTGTTTGCGTCCCTGTGAGACTGTGGCTGTGTTGACACTTGCACCTGTTCATGTGAACAGGCACGTGTACTTCACCTACCGTATAGCTACCATATCCCTGCTGCAGATGTCACTCACCATCACTTATATGTTCTGAGGGCTCCACAACAGGTAACCTATGTGCCACATCCAATAACTGCATAGAAGTGTGATATCACTACATAGTCATCAGGGGTTTAATACCCTGTGCTGGTAGGTGTGTGACACAAACATGCTTAAGTTTTACTTTCCCACCCCTCCCTGACTTATCTTTGCCTCTGTCTGCCTCTCTCACTCCCTCACTGGTGGATGTGGAGACCTACACCTGCTTTGTTTAAGCAGCAGCATGTGTATTTTAGGTGATGCTCATGATCAGCTGATGGCCTCTGCATGAATTGCAGCCCTCTCCTAACTGATTGCATGTGGAACAGCTGTGGTAACATTCTCATAACCAATTGCATGGAAACACACTCCAATATCTAGGAACATCTTGTTGGTGTTGGGTATTTTCATTCACTGTGAGCAGGAACTCGATCTGTTGTTTGGCAAACAGCATCTCAGATGGACTGGGGATTTACCTCTGACAACATACACTGTGAAAACAGGCCAACACCCAGGAGGGGGATGTGCCTGACCTGACTACAGACTGTAAGTGCTGCTATACTGCATTTGGAGTAATGTTGGTTTAACAGGGTGTGTGTGGATATGGCTGTCCTACATGTATTAATACCTGCCATGTCAGTTCTATGTTTATTAGGACTCCCCATCTGTAGGGTCATCTGTATACCGGGCAGTGTGTGTTGCCTTTGGTTTCATGTGTTACCCACAGAGCATGTATCTGTGAACTACAGAAGATAGTGTGAGGATTGCAGTGTTTAGATGGTGAAAGCCGTGACAGTTACTGACTTCGTATCCCTCATAGGACATATGTTGCAACAAACCCTGTTACAACAGTAAATGCATGATGTTATTACAGCAACATGTCAATATTGGCCCTGTGCATGTGCTTCCAGCCACAGCTCTGTCAACCTTTGTACATATGTCATGCATTAAGAGTGCATATGTGCTGTACACCATAATTAGTATCATAATATCTGATAAGCCAGTGAGATATCAGACTGCTATACGTTATGTACAATAGGGGTTATATTTGATGACATAACCTGGACATTCTGTGGTTGTTTGCACAGTACTGAGATCTGTGTTCTTATGGTGAATGTCAACAGTGTGTGTATTGTTAATATGTACATTGGCCTGTGTCTAGACTTTGGTAGATGTCATCTTTCTATGTCCCATGCTATCTGATTATCTGATGTTACATGCTGCTCCACTGTATGTTATTGTATTGGCTTACATGTTTGTAGGGCCATACACACACATGTCCCATACCACAGACAGGCATCAGGCCACACTGAGTAGTGGCCCAGTATATGTAGGGTTAGTGTGTAAATGGCACATATGAGGATGGTTTTGGACAGATAGTCCATATACTGTAATATTATGCTAGCTTACCATATGTGGCTGTGGCTGTGTTCACATCAGTTGTGGTTATGCACTTTCACACAGGTGTATCTTTCCCTGTGCTGTGACATGCCTGTAGTGCCTGCTATATATACAGGTACATGTGCATTCTCCCACAGGAGATGTAGGCCAGTGTTGAGCCAGTCTGTCTGTAGCCTGTACAGTGCTTTGTTACATGCCTAGCAGCTTAGTGTACTTACCCAGACAGATGTCATGTCCAAATACTTGCCAGATGTACTGCTGCCAGTCCTCCCTTAACACTCATGTATGTCAGACAGAGTGTTGGGATGCTGTACAGATGTATGTCAATATCTAGTGGGTAGTATGTGGCCATGGCACCTCTGTACCAGCAGTTATTATGTGTCAGTACAGAAATGGGTGTGTGAATGCATAACCTATGGGGGTGAATGTATACCAGTCATTATGTGTTATACCCATCTACATGGCTGTTAAAATACATATTGTCAGGCTTGGTCCATATGTTCTGCACTAAGGGGTTCTGTGTATACCTCTGGATTGCACAGAGTGTGTCAGAATGTCCACATCTATTGGCCAATATCTCTGCTGTAGTCCACAGGAGCATTACGTGCTTGCAGCGGTACTGTACTATGATGTCCATAGGATTGTCAGTAGCCAATAGCACACATGTGAAAAGCAGATGTGACCTCCCACACACACCATGTCTGTGAAGACAATATCTGTTACAGTAGCAATAGTCTACTAATAAACCTGCTATACATATCTGACATCCCCTTGCACTACAAAGTTTGGACTATAGGGGCTGAGGTAGGGCTACACCCCATGTTCAGGACATATGGTGAATATATATGTACATATGATTTTCCAGAAATCTATATAGATAATTACAGATGTACATATCGACATATATAGATGGGTGTGTGTATATGTACATGGATATGCATATACACACCCAGATATATACATATATAGAGCATTATATGTCTACACATATACAGATAGTGATACATATGCACATATATATATATATATACCATGCTGCCATTCCTGCCAGCAGTCCACTGCTGTTGTATCCCCCACACATGCAGTGGGGATGGGGCCATATATGTGTGGGCATCACCTACACAATACATGTGTGCCCATATGCACTCCAGAGGCCTCTGTATGTAACAGTGGTATATGGCCCTTTATTAGTGAGTCTGGGGGGGGGTGCACCATACATAACCTAGGCTGTTACAAAATGTGGGGGTATCAGTGGGGAGCTGCCTTAAGGTATCTGGATGTACAGTACCATACATTTCACCTATATTGACATTACTTACATAAAGTGGGTTTCTACAGGCCTGTGGCCTCCTGCCATGCAGACTGTTCTGTTTGCCAGTGTGCCTGTGATGGTGTCAGTTATGCCTTGTTATGTAACAGTTACATCCCATTTGGTCAACTGAAGTCTGTACCACCTAGTGATTGGGTACAGAGTGCAGATATAGGCAGCTGGACTACACGCCTGCATCACTTACTGTTGATTGTGTGGTATCCTGTGGCCCAGTCTGTCTTCATTACTGTACAGTTTGGAGGGCTTTGCCTACACAGAAAGAGTTGTGGACCTTTCCAGACTACTGTATTAGTATAACTGTTTCAGAGTTGCATTACTCTGTTGATATGGATGTCAGTGTCTGAACAGCTATGTGACATGGCATATACATGTGTAATAGTACACAAAAAAAGGTATTCAATTTCTACAAACCTGTGTGTGGTGTTTTATCCTAAGGCCTTTCTGTGGGTATATGTTGCAGGCACCAAATGTCATTTGTATGGGTGGCTCATCCAGTGTCCAGTTGTTAGGGTGTTAACTGTAGGCATAGTGGCTGTTCCATATTGTGTGCACCTACTACATAAGTATCTTACTGTACATATCTCTGAAAGCGCATGTGTAGTCACGTATATATATGTGTATATATATATATGTATATATATATATAGATAGATATGTATGTCTATCTGTATCTGCATATATGTGTCTGTGTATATGTATCCTGGGGATGTTGATCATAGCTTCCACATTTTACATTTCCTATGGGAGCCTGACTGTACTATATGATATGTTACCAATACCAGCCTGACATCATACAGGTGGGATGTAATACTGTTAACATCTTGTGCCCATGTCATGTCAGGACCTGGTTATGGGATCTGTAACACTTGGTAGTGTATCGCAAGGTGGACATGTTTGGCTGTGGGGGGTGGGTATACCTATTCAAACACGACGTATATCATTTGGGGCCTCTCAATCCCATTAACAGTGCATATGGACATATATGATTTAATCTCCCATTGATATCTACATATGTATGCCCATATATACATAGCTGGATATATATATTTGCTTACATATTTATAACTATGTCCGTATATATCTACATAGATATATATATATATCTGCTTACATATATGTAATTTGCTGTGTATATATATATATATATATATATATATATATATATATATATATATATATATATATATATATATATATATATATATATATATATATATATATATATATATATATATATTTACGGATCTACCTGAGTAGATCGACAGTTTAAAACAGCAAAAACGACTTCACCGATGCCAGAAGATCGACAGTTTACAAACACGACAGTTCACAAACACGACACCTCATACACTCAACACATCATACCAACAAACAAAACAAATCCCCTATCCAAAACCCACACACACAACACAAGCACACCACAATCCTTACGAACCAACACTAACCCATACATACACAACTATCTACAACCCTAATCCAAACCCTAAGGTCCGTCACTATCGCACACTCACCCAACCCGGCCTAACCCTAACTCACTTATCCCACCCCTACCCCTACACACGGCCAACATCGCACACTTACCTTGCACTCACCCAACCCGCCTAACCCTAACTCACTTATCCCACCCTACCCCTACACACGCCAACATCGACACTTACCTTACTCGACACTCACCCAACCCGCGCCCTAACCCTAATTCACTTATCCCACCCCTACCCCTACACACCACCAACATCACACACTTACCTTACTCGCACCCTAACGTCCGTCACTACCGCATACTTACACATCCTTTCCCCATCGCAGTGTTCTCAGCGTCGGTATCTTCCTCCGTCGATCTAGTGCCTTGTCGATCTTCTGGCGTCGGTGAAGTCGTTTTCGCTGTTTTAAACTGTCGATCTACTCAGGTAGATCCATATATATATATATATATATATATATATATATATATATATATATATATATATATATGTATATATATATATATATGTATATCTGCTTACATATATGTAATTTGCTGTGTATATGTAGACATATAGGTTTAAACATATACATGTGTTGATGCAGGCATTCGCATTAATATATGTTTATATATATATATATATATATATATATATATATATATATATATATGTAGTTATGTTGTATCTGTTAAGATATTAATATATTTACACACACACATACATCTAAATGTTGGACTATTTTCTCTGTACTGTTTAATGACTGGGCTGGATGATATGTTTTTGAAATCATCAAAGTTACATATATCTGATATGGCTTAGTGGTACATCGCTTTGTCTATGGTGTGCATGGTCCTGGGATTGAGCCCTGAAGAGGCTGTTTATTTTGTTGCTGGACAGAACACGGACCATTGGATACATAGTGATTAAGGCACTTTAAAGCAGTTGTAACCAGGTTTGCGTGGGTTTGGCAGAGGTAAGCACTGCTAACTTCTGGTTACAGTTTCTTATACTCAGCTTCTAAATTGCTTAACCAGTGTAGGCATTGTTTACCCCCACGCAAACAGGCTTAGACCCTCTTACTGCTGCTTAAAAGTGCTTACTCCCGCTTACACCCATGCTAATTTCGTTAAAAGAAAAGAAAAAAGGGTTGATAGGAAAGTGGTGAAAAAGGGGCACAAAGAGGGAAACACGGTAGGGAAAATAGATAGGGATGTGCAGGAAGGGTGTAGGGAAGGTCTATAGCTGCCCATTTCTTCTACAGCAACAGTTGTGCATATACACTGAATCTGGAGGTAGATTTGGACACTCAAACCCCTGGTAGAGGGGTGAGGACAACAATAATAAGTTGTGATGCCAATTAGACCGGATTACATGTGTCCAGTGGACACATGTGCAAGACAGACAGCTATGTATGGGGCAAGATTGTTTTGTGGGAACAGATTGCCCTTTTTTTCTTTTTTCAGGTGAGAGTGGGATGTTGGGGAGGGGTAGTAGGTATATTTGGGGAGGTAGGTTGGGTAGGTTAACAGACAAGACACAGAAGATGCATACAGGGGGGGTATATGACACATGGCGGGGTAAACACCTTGATGGGGAGAGGTGCTGGGACATTGGAAGCCCACAAGCACACTAGTGGTAACAGTGGGACTGAGGTCCCCACCCATGGGCATTCAGCACTGCACCTTCACAGCCTCAAAGGTAGCTGTGCTAGAGGCTGAGCCACAGAGCCAGGCTGAGTGTCTAATCACAACACATGGCCCTCAAGCTGGTGTAGAAGATCACCAAACTGCTCGCTGATCGCTCTACGCACCATGACCCTGACCTGGCGATGGGTGACAGGTGCCTGTCTGTGCCCACTCCCGGGCGGGCCAGCCCCATCCCCTGAGGCAGTTCCACCCGAAGGTGGTACAAGACCAATGGACAGGGAGGTCTGAGGTTGGGCCCCAGACATGCTGGTCCCCGGTGCCACGTCCAGCTGAGGTGGGACAGGTGGGTCCGCTGGCACCGGCCTTCCCAAGTGGGCTGTAGTGTTTAGATTTCATCATCATATATGGGTTAGTAATAGCCAACACATTCCAGGGTAAGTATAACAGCATGCATAGATATTCCCATTAACCCAGACACCAGATACGGAGCAGTTCATTACCAAACAAAACACATGCATATATCGGACCACAGTAGCAATAAGAACAGTACGCACGTACATTGATGGCACCATGCCAACAATGTTGTAATAATTCAATATGGCACATGCATGGAAACCATTAAAATATTTATCAAACAACTGGACATTATCAGAGTCTTTACATACCAGTTTGGGTGGGTATGTTGATTATTGTTCAAGATAAGGTGGGGGGGGAGAAATATGTCAATTAATAAGTAGTATATTCCTGTAGTCCACATTCCAAGAACCAGAAGGATAATTACACTACTACCACTCCTAAGGAAAGGTACACAGTCGTTGTAGTGGTATGTACCAAAGAGACCAAGTTGATGTACACAGGATATATAATTCCACAACTCAGACCTCAAAAATAAAATGCTCCAGGGTCAATAAACGCTCCAAAAAGGTTTATTCGTCATAAAAAACAAGTAGCAAGAACTAGCGTTGACCTAGGTTTCGTCCGTCTCCACAGACTTCATCAGAATACAAAGAATGTGAATCTGAACCACTTAAATAATCACAACAAAACCAATTATCAATTATCTAATTAACTATTTGATTGTCAGTTGTCGTTTAAAAAAACAGAAAGTCAGTTGCTTTAAAAATTATTCCTTCATACAAATGTACCTTATAAATGTACCGTGAATCTTATCACAAATAAAAAACATATATATATTTTATAAAACAAAGTTATCGTAAAGTTTTCTGTATGTATTTTATTTTATTATGTTATTTAAACATTTAAAATCTAAATTAAATGATGAGTGTATATATTGTACTAGGTAGTAAATAATAATATGTAAATATAAATATGTGTATGTGTGATAGTGTTACCAATGTAATAAATTGGGTCTAATGTAATAATATTGATAATTCATGTGTTGTAAAAAATATATATATATATATATATATTTTAATTTAATTTAAATTTTCGTATGGTTTTATTATCGTTTTTAATTTTAAAATTATTTGTTGCAGTAAAAACATATATATATCACTATGCAATGAATAAACTTCATCAAATACTTGATAAAATTATATATATGAACTGTATACTATAAAAGTACCGTGTACTACATACCCTAATGCCTAAACAATACTAATGATGCATATAAAATGTTAAATACTAAGTATTGTTTAAAATGTACGGTACAGAATTGATACCAATTCAAATAAAAACACAAATCCACCAGGTATGTAAACTGAAAAGTTATTTACCCTTGAGATTATTAAGTCTCAAAATGGGTTTGATGCTACAATATTCATTCAACCCCGGGTGGTTATGGGCATTTAATAATATCTGCATCCTTAATTCTGATGCATCTAATTTATATTTATTGATCTTACCTTGTGGGTCATACTTAATATGTGATACACCAAAAAACTTAAAATGATGATTTTTATGTTGTGCAATATGTCTGGCCAGAGCGTTGGTAAGTTTAATATTCTTAATGTCCAACAAATGTTCCTTAATTCTGTCCCTCATGTGCCTGCTTGTTTTACCAACATAAAATGCATCACACTGTTGACACACAGCAATATAAATAACATTTGAGGTAAAACAGTTAAAGTGTTCATGTATTTTAATATTATGTTGGTTAACATTCACACTTATACCTGTGTTGAGAATATATGAACATGTGGAACACCTACCACATTTATAGTTTCCAATCCGTTTGTTTGATTTATCTATTCTGTCCATTGTTCCCTTTTCAAATAATTCTTTAAAGGACATATCCTTTCTAAAGATATATGAGATTTTTCCTTGGAAGAACTTTCCCAGGCTGTTATCAGTGCTTACCAAATTCCAATTTTTATTAATTATGGTTTTAATGATATAAGAAATGTCATTAAATGTAGTAATGTAAAAGGGAATAGTGTTTGAGTTGTAGGGTCTGTTTTTTGTGGGGTTACCCACATGTAAATCTATGTCATTGTCATAATTTAAGATTGCTTTATGAAACCCTATGTCTCTCTTAGTTTTCACTTCATCAAAGATATTTTTACATAATTCATCAGGGTAACCTCGGTTGACAAATAAAGACATTATAAATCGTATCTCATCTATAAAATCCATTTCATTGATGACCATTCTTGCAGCCCTGACCATCTGCCCCTTAACAACGGCTTTTTTCTGATGGTCAGGGTGCCAGCTTTCAAAGTGTAAATAAGAATTAGAAAAAGTGGATTTTCTATAGATGTTAGATTTTAATGTACTATTTGCTCTGTCATATGTTAACCTAATGCCCAGATAGGTAATGCTTTCATTGTTGATCTCATATGTAAATTTTAAAAAACACATGCTGTTGTTAATGTAATCCAAAAATGCCTTCAACTCCAATTGATCACCATCCCATACAATAAACAGGTCGTCCAAGAATCTTGCGTAAAATTTTATATGTAATTAAAAATGTGTATTAAACAAGTAGTGAAGTTCCCAATAGGTCATGATGAAATTCGCGAACATGGGGGCACAAGCCGCCCCCATCGCTACCCCACTCACTTGTCGATAATAGTTCCCTTCAAAATATAGGTAATTGTGTTTTAATACAATTTCCAATAGTTTTGTCAACACAATTCTATTCTGATTGTATAAATTGGTATGGAAGAGTTGCTCTTCCAACCAGACAAGACCTGTCTCATGTGGTATCACTGTAAAAAGGTTACAAACATCCATTGTGATTAAAGTGTCACCCTCATTAAACATTAGAGAATTTATTTTCTCCAAAAAGTCCCAAGAATCTTTGATAATGTAAGGGAAAGTAACTATCCCCATTTTGAAATAATGATCCAAAAATTGACTGATAAAATAGGTTTTACTCCTTTTTCCGTCGACTATGGGTCTAAATTGGAAGTTATCCAACCCTTTATGTATTTTTGGTATTCCAAAAATCCCACTGATGACCGGATAGTCATTACATAAATAATTCCATTCAAGTTCAGTTAGTTCGCCTTGGTATAACATGTCCCTAAGTGTCAAATCAATTTTTTTGTATGCAATATTAATTTCGTTTCTACTAACCTCCTCGTAGGAATGTCCCAATAACATAGCACTCATGTACGAAATGTAATCATGTTTATCTACTACCACCACCCCGCTACCTTTATCGGGTTTCATAACCCTGATATTTTTGGTCGTTACTATGGTGTTATATATTTTTTGTTCCTGTTTAGTCATGTTCTTATGTATAGATGTTTTATAGTTGTTAAAAAAATGTCTTATATCAATTTCACTAATTTTCTCAAATGTGGCCACTTTCTCATTCATTGGTGGGTTGTAAACACTAGGTTTAGTTAGAGCTCCCCTGGGAAGGTTAGTATTAATATCAGTTTGATTATTTTGAAAAAGGATTTTTAAATTCAGCTTACGCGTGAATAATTTCAAATCCAATATAGTATTAACCAAGTTCCCTTTTCTACAGGGAACAAAACTAAAACCCTTTGAGAACAAGTTGACACTTTCAATGTTAAAAGTGACCTGAGTATAATTATATAACTTAAAATCCCCTTTGTCATTAGTGGTAATGGTCGGTTTACTTAACAAAAGACACTCCACATTATTTTCTAAGGGGCAGTCCCCTTCAACTTCGTTATCCATTGTTAAAGTATTCAATGTATAGTCATTTCTTTCAGTCTCATATGAAAGGTTGTCCTTTAAGTTAACATCATAATTCACACATATGTTAGTGTTGTTAAATGCTTCATTATAGTCTTGGTCTTTGTCACCGTAACTGTAAAAGCTTAAATCACATAATGGATCATTTTCACAAAGGTTAAGTGTCGGCTGCTTAGTCGGTGTGGTCATAACACACTCCGTTTCATTCGTTGCCGAATTAAATAAAATGTCATCCGTGTGAAAAGGCTGTAAACCAACACCTTCCCTATTGTAGTTATCAATAAATGCCCCCAAATTGCTTGATGTTTCTTGGTGAACATCCTTTGTAATAGTCTTATGAGAACAAACGTGCGCTGGAGATATACAATTGAAGTCATTATTAAGTGTAACATCAATAACTATGTTGTCTAAAATATTACCTGGTGGGTCAATTTCGTGCAAAATGTCCAAAACCTCGTGGAATCGGATGCCATCGGCTACTTGTGCATCCTCCAACCGTTTTTTTTTTTTGTGGTTGTTTCTTGTTTTCAAACCCCTTCTTGGGGCATGCACCCGTAAATTCAAAATCGTCTTCTTCAATAAAGGTATTTTGATTTCTAATCCTCTCTGACCATCTAAGACCCTCCTTGTCATGCGTGTCAGCGTACTCGTGCTGCCCAAAGTTGCCGTTTTCAGGGAAGGAAGTGATGTCATCAAGTTCATCGAGGTTTCCCCTTCTTCTATGTCTCTTCTCGTTACCATGGTTACGAGTGACTACTTTAGATTTAGGATACACGTAGCCACTTTCATAGATTTTAATGTCTCTGTGGATTTTCTTACTTTTCTTATGATAGATTACATCACAACTATAATCCACGTCTTTAATAATATTAGTATAGTTGGTGTAATATTGTTCAAATAATAAATCTTTACTAATATTAGAATTCAAGACCTCTAATTCAGCCAGTAGTGTGTCTATCTTTTTAGTGTTGTAATTTATCATAATGTCCATTAAAGTTAAACCAGTTTTGTTGAACAGGTCGTGTAAGTCTTTTAACATGTCGACATTTCCATCACAGCCATTAGGGTACCTCCATAACCTTAGTCCCTTAGGAACCAGTCCTAGCTCTATATTCTTACGTAGGTACCCATTTTCCATTTGCGTACATTTCAACTTAAAGAGTTTCACCTCAAATTCCTTTAACATATCTTTCATATTTTTTGTCCCGCTCATGTTGCTATTTTCATCGGGTATCTTGTCACTATTAAATGAAAAACAGTTCGTCTTCCATAGGTCACAATTGTATGATTCACAACGAACCTTACTGCGTGTTGTGTTAACCCTACCAGAATTCCTCCGTGTTGTAGTAATGGGATCCATAGATGGAGGTGTAGTTTGGGTTAGTGGCAACCCCAAACTTCCCATACTCCCCGTACCATGAATATCTGGTTCCATAAGTTTGTTAATTAATGCAGTATGTAATTTTAGTTGGTCATTGATCTGCTTCAACATACCTCCCACGTCGACAGTGCTGCCATCTCCTTCCATTCCAAAAGCCACAAACCAAGAACCAGAAGGATAATTACACTACTACCACTCCTAAGGAAAGGTACACAGTTGTTGTAGTGGTATGTACCAAAGAGATCAAGTCGATGTACACAGGATATATAATTCCACAACTCAGACCTCAAAAATAAAATGCTCCAGGGTCAATAAACGCTCCAAAAAGGTTTATTCATCATAAAAAACAAGTAGCAAGAACAAGCGTTGACCTAGGTTTCATCCGTCTCCACAGACTTCATCAGAATACAAAGAATGTGAATCTAAACCACTTAAATAGTCACAACAAAACCAATTATCAATTATCTAATTAACTATTTGATTGTCAGTTGTCGTTTAAAAAAACAGAAAGTCAGTTGCTTTAAAAATTATTCCTTCATACAAATGTACCTTATAAATGTACCGTGAATCTTATCACAAATAAAAAACATATATATATTTTATAAAACAAAATTATCGTAAAGTTTTCTGTATGTATTTTATTTTATTATGTTATTTAAACATTTAAAATCTAAATTAAATGATGAGTGTATATATTGTACTAGGTAGTAAATAATAATATGTAAATATAAATATGTGTATGTGTGATAGTGTTACCAATGTAATAAATTGGGTCTAATGTAATAATATTGATAATTCATGTGTCGTAAAAAAAATATATATATATATTTTAATTTAATTTAAATTTTCGTATGGTTTTATTATCGTTTTTAATTTTAAAATTATTTGTTGCTGTAAAAACATATATATATCACTATGCAATGAATAAACTTCATCAAATACTTGATAAAATTATATATATGAACTGTATACTATAAAAGTACCGTGTACTACATACCCTAATGCCTAAACAATACTAATGATGCATATAAAATGTTAAATACTAAGTATTGTGTAAAATGTACGGTACAGAATTGATACCAATTCAAATAAAAACACAAATCCACCAGGTATGTAAACTGAAAAGTTATTTACCCTTGAGATTATTAAGTCTCAAAATGGGTTTGATGCTACAATATTCATTCAACCCCGGGTGGTTATGGGCATTTAATAATATCTGCATCCTTAATTCTGATGCATCTAAATTATATTTATTGATTTTACCTTGTGGGTCATACTTAATATGTGATACACCAAAAAACTTAAAATGATGATTTTTATGTTGTGCAATATGTCTGGCCAGAGCGTTGGTAAGTTTAATATTCTTAATGTCCAACAAATGTTCCTTAATTCTGTCCCTCATGTGCCTGCTTGTTTTACCAACATAAAATGCATCACACTGTTGACACACAGCAATATAAATAACATTCGAGGTAAAACAGTTAAAGTGTTCATGTATTTTAATATTATGTTGGTTAACATTCACACTTATACCTGTGTTGAGAATATATGAACATGTGGAACACCTACCACATTTATAGTTTCCAATCCGTTTGCTTGATTTATCTATTCTGTCCATTGTTCCCTTTTCAAATAATTCTTTAAAGGACATATCCTTTCTAAAGATATATGAGATTTTTCCTTGGAAGAACTTTCCCAGGCTGTTATCAGTGCTTACCAAATTCCAATTTTTATTAATTATGGTTTTAATGACATAAGAAATGTCATTAAATGTAGTAATGTAAAAGGGAATAGTGTTTGAGTTGTAGGGTCTGTTTTTTGTGAGGTTACCCACATGTAAATCTATGTCATTGTCATAATTTAAGATTGCTTTATAAAACCCTATGTCTCTCTTAGTTTTCACTTCATCAAAGATCTTTTTACATAATTCCTCAGGGTAACCTCGGTTGACAAATAAAGACATTATAAATTGTATCTCATCTATAAAATCCACTTCATTGCTGACCATTCTCTCAGCCCTGACCATCTGCCCCTTAACAACGGCTTTTTTCTGATGGTCAGGGTGCCAGCTTTCAAAGTGTAAATAAGAATTAGAAAAAGTGGATTTTCTATAGATGTTAGATTTTAATGTACTATTTGCTCTGTCATATGTTAACCTAATGTCCAGATAGGTAATGCTTTCATTGTTGATCTCATATGTAAATTTTAGAAACCACATACTATTGTTTATGTAATCCAAAAATGCCTTCAATTCTAATTGATCACCATCCCATACTATAAACAGGTCGTCCAAGAATCTTGCGTAAAATTTTATGTGTAAATAAAATTGTGTATTAAACAAGTAGTGAAGTTCCCAATAGGTCATGATGAAATTCGCGAACATAGGGGCGCAGGCCGCCCCCATAGCTACCCCACTCACTTGTCAATAATAATTCCCTTCAAAATATAGGTAATTGTGTTTTAATACAATTTCCATTAATTTTGTCAACACATTGATTCTATTCTGATCGTATAAATTGGTATGAAAGAGTTGCTCTTCCAACCAGACAAGACCTGTCTCATGTGGTATCACTGTAAAGAGGTTGCAAACGTCCATGATGATTAAAGTGTCGCCCTCATTAAACACAAGAGAATTAATTTTCTCCAGAAAATCCCAAG
The DNA here is from genome assembly GCF_019279795.1 of Protopterus annectens. Lineage (NCBI taxonomy): Eukaryota > Metazoa > Chordata > Ceratodontiformes > Protopteridae > Protopterus > Protopterus annectens. Next base: position 1,804,878,310 of record NC_056731.1, read on the forward strand.
AATCTTTGACAATGTAAGGAAAAGTAACTATCCCCATTTTTAAATAATGATCCAAAAATTGACTAATGAAATGGGTTTTACTCCTTTTTCCGTCCACTATGGGTCTAAATTGTAAGTTATCCAACCCTTTATGTATTTTTGGTATTCCAAAAATCCCACTAATGACTGGATAATCATTACATAAATAATTCCATTCAAGTTCAGTTAGTTCGCTTTGATATAACATGTCCCTAAGTGTCAGGTCAATTTTTTTATATGCAATATTAATTTCGTTTCTACTAACCTCCTCGTAGGAATGTCCCAATAACATAGCACTTATGTACGAAATGTAATCGTGCTTATCTACTACCACCACCCCGCTACCTTTATCGGGTTTCATAACCCTGATATTTTTGGTCGTTACTATGGTGTTATATATTTTTTGTTCCTGTTTAGTCATGTTCTTATGTATAGATGTTTTATAGTTGTTAAAAAATTGTCTTATATCAATTTCACTAATTTTCTCAAATGTGGCCACTTTCTCATTCATTGGTGGGTTGTAAACACTAGGTTTAGTTAGAGCTCCCCTGGGAAGGTTAGTATTAATATCAGTTTGATTATTTTGAAAAAGGATTTTTAAATTTAGCTTACTCGTGAATAATTTCAAATCCAATATAGTATTAACCAAGTTCCCTTTTCTACAGGGAACAAAACTAAAACCCTTTGAGAACAAGTTGACACTTTCAATGTTAAAAGGGACCTGAGTATAATTAATGGGAGCCAACTGGCTCACTGACAGAACCCACACTGTGAAAGTAGCAGACTCCAAATCCGACTTCAAACCAGTGACAAGTGGAGTACCACAGGGTTCAGTCGGATTTGGAGTCTGCTACTTTCACAGTGTGGGTTCTGTCAGTGAGCCAGTTGGCAACCCATCTTGTGACATAGGGATTTATACCTAGTTTATTGAGTTTATCTATAATCCCAGAGTAGGGGATGGTGTTGAAATCCTTGGCAAGATCTAGATAGGCTGTGTGAACCACCTTACCCTTGTCTACGGCTTTGGTGACTGCTTCAAAGAAGTCTATCAGGTTTAGGAGACATGATCTGTCTTTTCCAAACTTGAACTGGGTGGGGTCCAGAGTTTGGAGATTACCAATGTCTTTGTTTATAAGTTCCATGATGATAAGTTAAATGGCCTTGCAGACCAGGCTCATCAGGCTAATGGGGCGGTAGTTCCCGGGTTCCGTGGTGGCTCCCCCCTTGTGGAGTGGGATAACCATTGCTGTGCGTCATTCAGGAGGCTCAAAGCCTGAGGTGAGGCTATGATTGAACATGGTACTTAGGTGGGGTGCCAGTTCATTCTGTAGTTCATGTAGAATGCAGCCTGGGATGTTGTCTGGTCCCATGGATGCTGTGTTCTTGGCTTTGGAGAGTGTTGTTTTTACCTGTGCAGCCGTGATTACAGGACCTTTGCATTCTTCTGGTATACAGATGGGCTTTTAAGGGGTGGGGGGGTAAAGTTAGCACTGAACCTATGTGCCAGGATGTTGACAATATCATTTGGGTCTGTATATTTAGTGCCATTGTGCTGTAATGCAGAGCAGATCTGAGTGCTGCCATTGAGACTCTTGACATAGCTATAGAATGCTTTGTGGTTGTCTTTAGAATCAGTAGCAATTTTGTTTTCCTAACTAGCTTTTTAGGATTTTATCAGGGATCGCAGCTTCTTACTGATGCTGACCATGGAACTCCTCCAATCATGGGATTTTACTCTCTTTTGCAACCATTTCTTCCTTCTGTTGTACAGTTTGTCTATGGCAGGGGACCACCAGATTGGCTTCCTTTTCTTGGAGGATAGCGTCTTGGTTCTGTTTGGGATAGCACAATCCATGCACTCATGTAAGTTCTTATAAAGTACAATTGTGTAGGATTCAGTAGTTGTAACTGTATTGTCCATCTGCATGGATGTCATTACGTTTACCACTTGTGTCTTAAGAAGCATGAAGTTGGCTTTGGAGAATTTTTTTACCATGGTTTCCTTAATGGGGGGTGGGGGCAGGATGTGGATATCTAGGGTAATTAGCTTATGGTCAGATCGGACCAATGAGGCATTGACTTCAGGTGTGGAACACTGATCACTCATATTGGTAATGACTAGATCTAGGATATTGTTGCCTATGGTGGGGGTGTGGGTAAGTTGATCCAGGGCATTGGAGTATATGAATTCCAGAAAGCATTGAGCAAAGGAGTTGGTACATGAGTAGTTTTCCGACTTAATGGTGGGGTAGTTGAAATCGCCCATTATTAGGGTGTTTGGTTGAACCCTAATATTTTCCAGTATATCAAGAAAAGAGGAGTGGGAATCCTGGGGCATGGTGGGTGATCTGTAGCAAGCTCCAATTTGGATTGCAGTTTTGCCCAGAGTTAGTTGCACTTGGATAACCTCGGCTGTATTATGCTGAGCAACTAGCCTGGAGATGTGGATATCCTTAATGAATATGGACACACCTCCGCCTTTGGTGTTCCGGTCCAGGTTACATGGCCGAAAAGTGTGGTATGAGTTATAGCCTGGTAGTGCAGGGGTGCTCTCTGGAGCCTTGAACCAGGTTTCAGTCACTGCACAGATAACAATGTTCTCCGTTTTAAGGAGTGCCTTGAGTGAGTGCATTTTGAGATTTAGACTTCTAGCATTGAGTAGCATCACCCTCAGTTTTTGCTTGCCTGCTCCTGTTATGGTGGTGAATTTGTCATTTAACCTTGCCTAAAAAAAGGCACTATAGGGGCGGCAAGAACCTTAGCCAGTATTTGGAATCCCAGGGGTGACAGGTGCAGGCCATCTCTGGCAAAGCATCGTGATTTGTCGACCATGTCATCCCAGGCAGACAGATACTGGATCCCTTTAGAATGGCACCCGAAGCTTAGCCAATTGTTGAAGTCAATCATTTTGTCCTTGTACTGCGGCATCATTCTGGGTGATGGCAGAATGCTACTCAGGGCTAGGGTCATACCTGCCTGGGCTACATGATCGGAGAGCTCCTCCATGTCTGTTTTCATGTAGTCCAAGGAGGTACGTATCTGGTCATTCACACCAACATGGACAATGACAGAGTCATATTTGTACTTGTTGTGGAGTGACCTGAGTGCATGGGTTATGTGGCAGACCCTGCCACCCGACATGCAGCTGACAGTAGCCTTCTACTTGTTTAGCCTGGTGAGTGGGACATCAGTGTGCCTGACTATAGAGTCACCTATGACGTGTGTTAGGTACGTTGTTTTGCCTTATTGGCTGTGGTTGAGTGGCACACTGAGTCTGCGGGCTATGTGTCATTTGGGTTGTGTTGGTGGGTGGAGGTTACTTGCATTTCTGCTTTGGAGGTCTCTGTTGCTTGAGCAGATTACTATTGAGAGCCTCCATGAATGTTTTTGTGTTTCTATGTGTGGATTTTGTCGGTGTAGATTTAGTGAGACTATGTGATGAGTGTGGTGTGGTCCAAGTGTTTACCTTCTCCTCTTGACTGTCAAGTTCAATCTTGATCGGAGAGAGCTTTATCTCCAGTTTGGCTAGATTAGACCTGTTTTGTCAGGTAATTACACTTTTTTTGACATACAAACAATATGAAACTCTTCCTGCCATATTCTCTAGTGTATGCAGTACTTGTCTTGAACAATACAGATTTTATACTAGCAATTAATTTACTACTACTTTTATTTTTATTTCCTATGACAGTAAAAGCATGATTATTACTGACCTGCCTCGAGTTGCAACAAAGCCAGTTGGCTGATGAGGGCCTCCTGGTTCATGTCCCACTACGTTGCAGCTGTGGGGGACATAAGAGAAATATTTAGGCATACCTATCCATGATATACATGAGCTGGCAATTATTACACACATACTGGGGTGATAATTACACACGTCTGGAACATCCCCTGATGATCTATCCTCTTGGAGCCACTCCCCCAAGAGGTCACCCTTCTGCCACTTCATGTCGGCATAGTGGTGCCTGACCTGCTCACCAGTTCGGGGTATGCCAATGGCACTGGTGAGGTCATGGGCAAGAAGGCCCCAGGCCTCCACCTTATATTGGGAGCCCTGGTACTGGCCCTTCAGCAGTCTCTGTGCATGGTCTTTAACTAGGAGTCCTACCATGGCCTTGGACTCCTGGATGAACCAGCGCTGCGCCTGTAAGTGCACTCCTTCTCCCCTTATTACCATAGTGCCTGCAAGGGGAAGCTACAACCAGTTATGAGATGTAGTCCCACCTATTGTGTTTAAGTAGGGCTGATTTCCTGCACTTTTCCGTGATTGGCCAGTTTTGAAAAAGCTAACCTATGAGCAAACCTACTTACCTAAGACTGGCATTGCTTAAAGGGGTATACCACTGTGCACAATGAGTTAGCTGATCTACACATCACTCACACCTCCTAAGCTGGCCAGTGCAATGCTTAGCATTGCTTACATTAGACTTTCATTATAATGCCTTTTTGGCATTGTATTATTATTCATTACACCTTATATGTATGTCTCTTCTCCATGATTAATGTGTACATGCACTCTGTGGGGTCCTTGTGTTTTATTGGGGACTTCAACACTCCATTACAATTACACCTCACTTCTGGGCTTACTACTGTACTCCAGTTCACATATTTATGTTATGTAATTGGTTATGGTGCATATGACTGTATACTGATTCCTTTCACAGGTTCAGTTTAGTTATACTATAGTGAGGACTTGTTTGCTACTACCTCATTCTTCTGTACTCCTGTGATGGCTTGGTGGATAACTACTGGGACTATGGTACATGGGGTCCTGGGTCCGAGACCTGCATGGCTGCTTATTTTGTTGATGGGCAGAACAAGGGCCGTTGGATACAGAGTGATTAAAGCACTTTTGAGCAGTTGTAAGCGGGTTTGCATAATGGTAAGCACTGCTAACCTGCTGTTACATCTGCTTACAGTCAGTTAGCTTCAGAATTGCTTAGCCAGTGTAGGCATTGCTTACCGCCATGCAAACAGGGTTACACTCACTTACTAGTGCTTATATATGCTTACTATTGCTTATTGGTGCTTAGACGTGCTTACTAGTGCCTTATTCATTATGACACTGACACCTCACATGTGCATTTACTGCAGTACTCCAGTTCATAATTGTATGTTATTTAGTGGGTTATGCAATGAAAATATTGGTCATAACGTGCTTTGCCATGTAAAATTGGATGTGCTACAATGGGACTTGAACTGAGAATGCCTGCTTGTAAGGCGAATGTTCTGCCCACTACATTATTGCTGTGCTGCTTCATTTGCATATACTTTCCTTGTTATCCTCTTCAGCCTTTTAAGCTGCTTTAACCGTATCTAAGTGACGGGCACACTTGCGCACCTACAGTTAGCTGTAATAGGATTGTTAAAAAAAAAATAAAAGGTTTCTTCATTTTATTTCTATATTCTGTTGCTGTTATACACAAGGGGGACTGTTGGTGGGGATATGTGGTCACCTGTGAGCAGTCTCACTCATTGCATTCCACTTTCTGCTGTTCTACATTGCGGGGGTGTGGTTATTCTGAGAGCTTTGCTCTCGGACATGCCCCCTGCACTCTTACACATTCTGTGTAAGCCTAGGAACGTGCTTCATTAATATGCATGGTGAGCTGCCGTCCTGCTCCTAAATGGTTGCTTCCATGCAAGACTAAGCTAGTCCTGCACGGAAGATTAGTAAATCTGGGGGATTGACTAAGAACAGATGCAACATTTTTATTTATTTATTTATTTGTCTTTGTTGACCAGAAAAGTCTGACTTGGCAGAGTCCATTTTCCACAGAGGCCCAGGGTAAAAACGTTCTGTCAGGGTACATTTATATTGACAAGTGAATTTCAGATTTATCAAATAAATACATAAATAAATAAATAAATAAATAAATAAATAAATAAATAAAGTTACATTTCTCTGATAAAACAAATAATTACCAGACATGTATGTACAGCAAACTACTCACATGAACATATGCAAGTTTATACAGTTCTGGTAGTTATAAAATCTTGCTGGAAGGAAAAAGATTTATCTTGCAGAAAAGAAAACATTGTTGTAAAGAAGTTTAATATTCTTGCATTTCAGTGCAGAAAGGTCTGTATAGAGTTCAAGAGATACGAGATAAATTCCAAAATTATGTAAGAGAGAAAAAATGTAATGTACAGGAGAACAGTGGTGAGGGAGCAAGATGTGGGATTAGTGAGGGAGCAAGATGTGGGATTAGTGAGGGAGCAAGATATGGGATTAGTGAGGGAGCAAGATGTGGGATTAGAGAGAGAGAGCAAGATATGGGATTAGTGAAGGAGCAAGATATAGGATTAGTGAGGGAGCAAGATGTGGGATTAATGAGGGAGCAAGATGTGGGATTAGTGAGGGAGCAAGATATGGGATTAGTGAGGGGGCAAAATGTGGGATTAGTGAGGGGAGCATGATGTGGGATTAGTGAAGGAGCAAGATATAGGATTAGTGTGGGAGCAAGATGTTGGATTAGTGAGGGAGCAAGATGTGGGATTAGTGAGGGAGCAAGATGTGGGATTAGTTCATTCTACGCTGCTTGTTACAAACTGGGGTATCTGGAAGGTTTATAATTTAGGTATATAGGGAATGCATACCAGGGGTAGAACAGTAGATTAGGGCAGTTGGAAATAGAAGGATGAAAAGTAGTGTTTAAGTAAGAGAAAGAGAAGTAGTGTTTAAGAGGGGGTGAAGAGAGGTGTATACATTCAAGGGCAGGAGAGAAAGTTGTTAGGGGTGTAATGATTCAAGAATAAAAGGGGGAAAGTTAGCAACTAGTAATAAAACTTGTGTACTTATAGAATAATGATTTAATATTTTGGGAATATTCTTTAATATTTAGCACTTCATTCACAAATGGATGCATTTTAGACAATATATGCATTTGCTGTTAAATTATTTGAAATTTGGGCAGTAGTATGTGATACTGTAATCATTCTGTCTTTATGTAAACTATATTGCAGCATTTAGTCTTAATTTCTCACAAAAGTGGGATTCATGTAAAGTAACAAAATGTTATACAGTTATTTTACATTTATCCTCTTAAAGCAGTAGTTAAAAGACCACCTGTAAAATTCAGTAAAGCCTACACTTTGGTTTTCCACAGCGTGCATGCCACAGCATGATAAGCACATGGGTGCAGAAACGTTTAAATTCAGTAAACTCAGTGTAGCAGTGCGCACCCCTCTTAAAACAAGGTAAACACCATGTCATGCAAATTACTACATAAGCAGCTGAACTGCATGCTAATCAACCAAGGCAAACAAGATATAAAGCAACCATGTAGACTCCATGCTGGTGTTCTCCGTCATTTCCAAAACTTTTGGAATATAGCCAAGGAAAAGAGTCTACATGAACAGAATAAAAAGCTAAATGTGTCAGATTTGTACATAACTAACCTTAACATGTGACAGTAGGCTGGATGCAACAAAAGGAGATTAACAATAGTAGCATAAATCCGTTTTGTGCAATAACACAAATACAACTTTGCTGCCCCACCCCTGAATAAACAGTACACTTGTAAGTAATGGAGACAGGTAAAAGTATAAAAGTGTGTGCTAATCAAAATAATTATAAAAAACATTAAACAGACTATTCATGCTTACATGTCAGCATATACAATATGTAGCTAATGAAATGCAGGCATATCATGTAAAAATCACTACTCCTCTGTGTTCAACACATAAACAATTCTGCCCCCTTTATGTCTCCCTAACTACACGGTTGCTTCTGGTGTAGATTTGGGACTTTCAGCTTGGTGAATATGTGGATGAGGTCTGAACTCATTAGAACTGCTGAATCCCAAGTCCTTGGCTCCATGTATCACATGTAAACAACTTGCAGGCACTCCCTCAGTGTATCAGGACAGACTTACAGAGTATTACATGTATGGCTGTCAAGGTTAGAAATGCAAGTAAGCAGCATATAATTCACAGGTTCTGTTTCTATAACATCCAACCTCCTTTTCATCTGTGTGCAAATTGTGTTTTCTCTATCAGTTTTTTATTATTATTTTATTATTTCAGGCCATTGTGCGTGCAATGCAGCACTTAGTGCAATTACAGACAACATAGGAAAAGTGGAAGGTTTTGCTATGCTTATTTTGTTTGCATGACAGGCAAAAGAGAGATCTTAAGAGTAACTAGTACATAAGGGAATGTCATGTAACTCTTCCAGTGGCAGCATTGCTAAAGTATGACAGCACTGAGTCTGCAGAATACACCTGCTACTTAACTGACTCTGTGGCAGCAGGTGTTAATGTAGTGATATGTTCCTTTTTGGGGCCAGATGGTACTATGTTTGAATACAAATGCATCTAATACTTTTTGCTTTTCCACTGGTGCACGTCAGTGTGCGATGCATACCATCATGTAATAGTGCATTAAAGAAAAGGAATGAGGAAGATAGGACAGTGGTGAAATGGGGAGCAGGCAGGCTAAAGAAAAAATGGAAAGCAATACAGGAATGTGCAGGAGGAAGGTGGGAAAGAACCATCGCTATCTATTTCTTCAACAGCAAAAACGGATCATATATGCAGAATATTAGTTGAATTTGGACAGTCACTTCCAGAGACAAGGTTAACCACAACACAATCATATTGTATATCCAACTGGACCAAATTGAGTTTTTCAAGAAGACTCGTGCAAAATGAAGTGCTATGTATGGGATGTTTTTTTTTTTCTGTTGAACAGGGGCCCATTTTTCTTTTTATAGGAGAGAGAAAGGAATGTTGGGGAAGGGACAAAGGTATGTCTTGGTCTGGTAAGCTGAGTAGGTGAGGAATCAATTGCATACAGACAAGACAAGCAAGACAAGATACAGAGGCAGTGATGGACACAACAGGTCGTGGGCACCATGGATGGGATGAAAGTGGGGACATCCAGAACCCATGGATGTCAAACTAGTTGAGAGTGAGAATCGAGTCCTCACCCATAGGACTGTCATCATTTTCACCTCACTCCACCACTGGCTGGAGCATTTAATGTGTACTTCTCCTCCTCCTAGTCCTAAGTAAAATGAGGGAGAACAGCTCATCCATCAGGCCTAGGTATGCATCAATGGTGCAGTGCACAAACCTAAGCTCCATCCCTGGCAGTTCAGTGTGCATGATAAACTCACCTCCCTTGCCACTGCACCCAGAGTGAACCACTGGCCTATCCTTCAGGGCAGAACTACCTCAGGTGACAGGTAGTGCAGAAGAAGCAGAGGTGCTGCCAGGTCAGCTCCCAGACATGCTGGGCAATGGTGCTATGGCCGGTGGAGTGGGGGCAGATGGATGCTATGGGACAGGTCTATCCTACTGTGCTGTGGAGCATTTCATGATGTGCTACAGATGGATGACATGGACATATTTTGACAACACATGATAAAATAATACAACAACAACAACAACAACAACAAAAAAGAGATAAGGGTTGGGGTAAGAGAAAAAAAAGAGAGATAAAATTTGGACCTTCATATGTAACATACAATGCATAATATAATTATTTGACTTTATTATTTTAACCTTTACTTATAAGACTACCACCCCCTACTAGATAAACTATTACTTTTTTACGAATGGCAGCTCCTAAGAAATTCACACTATACTACAGATTACAGCAAGTACTCCTTTATGTGTGCATATATTGCACATATGGATGTTCCAGTTATCCAGATTACAGTTTACAGCAGGGTGTGTGTGCCACTGGTATAGAGTTTTTACTTAAAGCCTTTAAGTTCCATATAAATGTAAAATTAATAGTCATTGTATAGCTGGAAAGTGTGGTATTTGACCCCACCACCTCTGACTAAAATCTGATATTGTACTCTTGGTTTGTACTATCGACTAATGCATACATACTTGCTTTTACTGTTGAGATATGCATGCTCAATTTCATACAACTGTATAAAAAGCAAAAAAGCTATTTTTAACTTTTAATGCTACAATAACCCTACTCTTCTGCTGCATATGCCTCCCTTATCCTGCCAATCTGGTGGCAAGGGTCCTAACATTGCAAACCCTCTCCATGACAGCTGTGGAAAAAACAGAACAGAATGCCATTATGAATACCAGTTTTACCTATATTCAGCTTTTAAGCCTTACAAGTTCTCTCTACAGTTGATACTTATACATCTATGAGATGTTCTCCATCCTAAATGCCTTGATCCAAGCATCAAAGGTACCCCTCTTCCTCCTCCAGAGGTTATTGTAGTGCTGCCTACATTGTTCACCAGTGCAGTGATACTGGTGGCATTGGTCACAGCCCGGGCCAAACTATCCCAATCTTCTGACTTATATTGGGTCCCTGAATAGTCCTCATGCAGCAACCTGACACTGTAATGTTTCACTAGGAGTCCAACAAAAATCTTAGACACCATATATCTGAACCCTAAATCTCACACCCTCTGCACAAATACCTGCCATGTCTATCATGGATCAAGAGCAATAAAAAATAACAGTTTCCCACCAGTTCCAGTTATTACATTTACTGGGAGTGTGCACACTCCTTGAAATTGTTGTGCACTGCACACCATCATGCAAACATGGTATGCAGTGGTACGTGGTGCATAACAGTGGCAAGCAATGCAATTTCAAGGTTATCTGATGTACAGGCAGTTGTGTATTTGTGTTTGGCAAATGTGAAGGTCATGTCAGTCCAGAGAGCAGAAATACACTTACAGGAGTATAGTACACAATATACCCACAGTCATACATTTGATAATAAACACGATGATACATAGATAAATAAGTAAATAAATAAATACCTGACACAATATTATTGTCTTAGCCCTCATACATTTAATTAATATCACTTGCACTATGTCAAGTGTTATAAGTGAGATTAACTATAATGGGAAGTGGAACAACAGTAAACGTGTATGGAATATGCTGTATTTGAACACAGGACCATGTGCATGACAGGTTTACACTAACACATGTTGCCACAAGAGACTTGAAATAACAGCTGTTCATGTTTCAGTTCATTGCTATAAACCGCAATGTCACAACAGTAAAGCAAAGGTTACACATGCTGTAGTAGAATCCAGGACCATCTGTATTGCAGCCATGCACTTATACCTGCTGCCACAGACAATAGCATTGACTGAATATATCCATTTTCTAGTTTTGGCTGTCTACTTTTGAGTAGCCTACTTATCCAGTAAAAAAGGAGAAATGCCTGAAATGAGGAAAAGCAATCTATGAAATGCACAGTAGAAAATGTTAGTACAAATGAAATATTGAAACTCTCACTCATATGCACCTTCAGAAAACAAGGTGCATACCTTATCCCTCTTTGTCACAGAAACAGCTATGCAGAAAAGAACTGAAGTCATTCTTCACACAACCAACTGCAACTGTTATTTGTACATTTATTAATTATATTTGGACGTAGTGCAAGTGCACTTGGGGATCACTCAAGCTATTATGATTATTTCTTGCAAATATACAGCTCTGTCTTACAGTCTGTGTTTATTGGTCATTCATCACATATCTGACCAGTACTCTGACATATGCAGTGTGTAAATCATTCCATTTCATTAGCCTTAAAATGTGTGAGGATATTAACTGGCAATAATATGATATGCAGTTGCCAACAACTGAAGGGCAAGCTAGATGGCACAAACAAGCATACCATCCTCTTTTGGGGGAGGAAAGGTGAGTTACTGTTATGGCACATTCAAGGGTACACTGATTTTTGAGGGAGGGAACAAAGCTGAGTGACTGTTATTTCAAACAAGCATACACTGTTCTTTTGGAGGGGAGCAAAGGTAAGTTACTGCTTTTGCACAAACAAGGATATGTTGCTGTCTTGGGGAGAAGCAAAGCTGAGTTACTTTTATGACACAAACAAGCATAGACTGTTTTTTGGGGCAAGCAAAGGTGAGTTACTTTTATGGCACAAACAAGAATGGACTGTTCTTTTGGAGGGAGCAATGGTACGTTACTGCTATGGCACAGACAAGGATATGTTGCTCTTGTTACTCTCCTTGTTTTGCATCCTACCTGTTGCTAGATGTGAGTGGTGTGAAGTCAGAAACTGCAATGTGTATCATTACTTTCTAATTTCTCTCTTTAATGATTTTTCAGTACAAATGTAGGGTGCTAAATTGAGGGCATGCAATGATCATCGGTACTTTTGAGAGATATGACTGTGTGAATCTTTGATGTATGAGGCCTACTACTTACTAATGGACATCTATAATTCAAATAAGTCTCTGCTGTCACATGTTAAGTTAATTTCTGTACAAATCTCCCACCTTTTAGTTGCTTACTGTACCAAGTGATGAAATTCAATGATATGCCATAATATTATTAAACAATACACTTCAGGTTTAGGACATACCTTGTACATGCAACAGTTGCCACACTGTTACTTGAGGACTGACTCTGTCTGATGCAAAAAATACACAGTGAATACATGGGGAGGTAAACATGGTGTACGTTGCCTGGCATCAATGTTAACATATGTATGTGAGTAGGAGGAAGGTTTTAGGCCCCTAGATGGTGAGTGAGTGTGCTATGCATTGTCTCTTATCTAATGCAAGGGCATACTGAGCATGCCTATGTCTGCCTACACTGGCAGCAGCTGGTGGCTCCTCTGACTCCTCATCTGCCTGTGACTGTGGTGACTTTGACATTAGGGGTGGGATGTGTGCCCCTTCCTCTTGCTGATCTTGCAAACACACACACAAACATACACATACAACAGTTACTCATTTTGTCTCACTGGCCATTTGTTGTTTTATCCCAATATATGCCTTCTTTTCCTTCTTTGTCATACACACTCACCGACCTTTTGTGTCAGCCTAGGCTTCCTGCCCGACCCCCCCCCCACACACACACACACAAAACACCCTCTGCAAATGAAGATAACTGTGCCATAACCCTGTTTTGTATCTTTTAGATTCAGGGATACAAAAGTTGTGCCTGATACTCAGGATGTGTAGCTAACTTAGTGCTTAGTATATCTGCAATTGTGTTGTTAAACTGATCATTGTATCTTTGACTTATATTGTCCTTGGAAAGTTAGACAGTGGATAACATCAAAATTTCACAAATATATAGTGAATACTCTTGTAAGGTTTGTGAATTCAGAAGCTGCACTGTCTATCATTACTTTCTGACTTCTCTATGTAATGTCCCCCGCACAACACCCTGTACAAATGATAACTGTGCCATATTCATGTTTTCTATCTTTTGGATTCAGCGATATAACATCTGTGTTTGATGCTCAGTGTGTGTAGCTAACTTAGTGCTTAGTATATCTGCATTTGTGCTATTAAACTCCTCATTGTACCTTTGACTTATATTAGCTTTGGAAAGTTACACAGTTGATAGCATCAACATTTGACAGCTGTATAGTGAATGCTCTTGTAAGGATTGTGAAGTCAGAAACTGCAGTGTGTATCATTACTTTCCAACTTCTCTCTTTAATGATTTTCCAGGACACATGTATGGTGCACATCATAAGTCACACCATCATATTCAGATCTTAGGATTGTATGACAGCACTGTAGTCAAACCTCATCAGAACAGTAATATGGTATAATGCTCTCTTTTGCATGTACCTCAACAGACACATGCAGGAGCTGTTGACAACACAGGGCTTTCTCAGCAAGATAACACAGAGTCTACAAACCATGCCATAATGTATGCCTATAGATTGAAAGCCATTTCACTGTAATCTGTCTTGTATAGGATGAGGTGATATCTGCCTAGCCTCCAGGCCAGTGTCTGAACATGCCCTGTTGGGATGACTGCATATCCAAACATCTGATATAGCTGATGACATCAGCAGGCAGTGTCTGTTGAGAATATGGTAATATGCTGTCTATAATGTCTAGCAAGAGCACAGACTTGACTCCAGTGAGAATAAAACCCTACATATTTAGTGCATAGACTACAGAACACAGTACTTAATGCCAGCACCACAGAACGTCTGACTTTTGCAAGACTGCTGAACTTAAAGTACATGACATCATCAGGACATGTATGAGACAAGATGTTGTCAGGCAGGCATAGGTTCATATGAGGCTACTACCATAATTGCCCTAGATTCATAGGCTCATAGGAGGTTATAAGGCTAATGGCCTTAGGGCCTTTTCAAGCCTTGCAGAGTTGCACCACTGTTCATACCTCTCAACTGTACAGATTTTTTCAGACTTTTTCTCTCATATTTTTGGTTTGTTTTTTCATAAAATTATGGTTTTCTAGCAAATTAGTAGTGAATGATTAAAGACTGAAGTTAAAAATAATGATAGACAGTTGAGTTTCTGACTTCATACCCTTCAGAAAATTCATGCTAATGCAAAACATGTTATTCTATCAACTTTCTAAGTTTGTAAGAGCAATATTTAAAATGTGTGCCTACTTTTGTGCCTTGTCCCACTTTTATTTATGGTTTTGTCCAGATTTCTTGCTCTGAGAGATAAACATCTGTTCCCTTATAGACCAAGATATGTCCATATTTGCAAATCCATGATGAGAACCGGTTGCCCCTGTCTAAGAGTGACATAAGTGAACCCCCTGGGGAAATTTTACAATTTCCTATCCAACTGGCCAAGTTACACTTAAATAGGGTTATTGATGAGCTCCGTTTCATGTGAACTGGGAGTTTGTTCCATGGCAGTGACAATCTCTGGGAGATATATCATTGTTGCAGGCTAGGTTAGGTCCCTACAGTGAGAGAGTCTTGTCTCATTTGATTTGCAGAGGTACAACATTGCCTTTGAGGGAGGGCTCAAGAGTGCTCTGTAGGCTACACACAAGTCACCTCTCAGCAGTCTGTACAATACAGAGAACATTGACAGGGTCTTCAGTCTGTCCATGTAGGTCATGTGTTGAAGTCCCTGAATTTTCTTGGTGAGAAACCTCTTAGGTCTTTCCAGCTGCTGCAGGTGCCTTGTGAGGCACATGCAAAAAGGAGCATTGTACTCTATTATTGTTCTGATGAGGGATGAGTTTTGTGGATTGATAACATACTTAGTCTTGGATGTTATGCCCTTTCTTATGAGGTGTGCAGTGTAAAAGGTTCCGGTTACAGACAGGAGTTCAGAGCAAGGTGATGTGAGGAGATCTGAAAGGTTCGAGTGACAGAATAACGGCCCAAACTATGGTGCATTTAGCTCAGAGGGTTTTTACCAGAAGCAGGGTGCCAAACCAAAAATGAACTTCAACAAGAAAAGCAATACCAGGAGGAAACAGTGTTGAATGTGGATAATGCAAGTGAAATGAATTCGTTTGACACAGAGGACTGTTTGAAAAAGGTACTGAATACTGACTCGAACTTTACAGTTTTTAACTTTTCTTATAGGGATTTTGATAGAACCCATGCTGACTTGCTCATTAAGGAGCTTAATTTTGTGCCTGCAACATGAGCAAGGGTGGGAGAAACATTGTTGTACTTGAAATTATTCATTCGAAAATTAAACTTGACTGTTTGGTATGGGGGTAATGTGTCTAATTTTTTTGAGGCTTTCAATGTTTCCCAGGACCAGATTATGCCTTTGAAAAGGCCTAGTTTATTTAATCCACCTGTGAATAATCCATTGTCTATTTTTTAACAGTTTTGTTAGAGACATCAGGTCTGCCATCAGTGAGCCTTTAATTAGATCTTGTTTTAGCTTAAGTCAAGAAGAGAGAGAGAGATATCTTATGGAATATTGTTAATGATAAAAAAATCTTAGAATTATGAAACCAGATAAGGGTGGGGGGTTTGTAGTCATGGATTTGACAGATTACAACAATAGACTTAATGCAATATTGTTTATTGATGATTATCTTGAGATATCTAGAAACAAATTGAATATAGCATATGCTAAGATCAACATGGAATTGTATGACGTGTTGATGCAGGGACAAATTAATAAATTTGAGTATGATTACTTGTGCAGCAATTATCTGGTCATAGCAGGGATTTTCAGTATTCCGAAAATCCATAAAAATGAAGTCAACCCTCTACTTAGACCAACTGTTGATGGGAAAAGGAGTAAAACTTCTAAGTACATTGACAATTGGCTCAAGAATATAGTTTCTTCTATTCCACAGATCTGTCATGATTTGTGGGATTTTTTGACTAAGTTATCTGCTGTCAGGTTTAATAAGGATGATATTTTAGTTACAATTGATGTGTGCAACCTTTATTCAGTTATTCCTTATCAGGAAGGATTAAGATGGATGGATGGAAAATGTTTTGATTCTCTGTCATTGAGCCAGGACAGAATTAATGTTTTGGTAAATTTAATGGATTTGGTGTTATCCAACAATTTTTTGTATTTTGAAGGCCAGCTGTTTAAACAGGCTAAAGGAGTGGCAATGGGTGCAGCTTGTACCCCAGTTTTGCCAATTTGGTAATGGCCTGATGGGAAAGTAATCATGTGTTTAATACCCCTTACCACAATTGTCTTTCCTTTTATACCCATTTCTGGACGACATATTTATTGTTTGGAATGACAATATGGATAGACTAATGGAGGTTTTTAGAATATATAAATTCCACTATTTTTTAGTATTTCTGTATTCCATAGACAATGATAGTATTGTATTTTTGGATGTGGTTATTTCTAAAGTAGTCAATAGGAATTGTTTTGTGTGTAATTAACATCAAAAGTCCACCTTTTCCAACACTTATCTACATTTTTGTAGCTGACACCCTAAGTTTCAAAAGAAATTGGTTGTAAAAGGGAAACTGGTTAAGTTAGCCAGAATGATGTCAGATGACAAAATATTTCTTGTTCAATGTGATAAACTGCTGGATATGTTCATTAAATTAAGTTATTCTGTTGAATTTTTGTTCCCCATTAGGGATGAAGTGATGAACGAAAGGCAATGAAAGTTTTATAAGCCTTTGTTGAATTAAGCCGGGGAGACTAGTGGACAAACAGTTTTTTCAAATGAAAGCATTAACAATAGGTTGGTAGTTAAAAAAGATTTTTCTAAACCCCTTGTAATTACATTTTCATTGGACTCTTACAAGATAAGTGATATTATTAAACATTATTGTAATATTATTTAATCAAATAGCAATTTAAAGAAATTTTTGGGAGACCAGCCGGTCATTATGTATAGGAAAAACACAGTCTTTAAACAATTGCTTGAAAGAGGCTCCAGAATTTCTAGTAGTAGGGGCATCAACAAATTTGGAATGTTTAAATGTGGCCATTGTTCTATGTGTAAATGTGCCTCAGTAGCCTATTCGGTTACATTAAATGGACAACTGGTTAATGTTAAGGGTCTGTTTAATTGTGAGACAAATTGGGTTGTTTACATGGCATGGTGTCAGGTATGTCTTGCCTTTTATATAGGAAAAAAACCTTGAAAAAGGTAAAGGTCAGGATATATGAACATGAAAGGGACATTAAAAAATGTAAGGAATCCAATGCATTATACAGACATATTAAAGATTTTCCAGATCATTGTTTCAAATACATGGTTATAGAACAACTTCAAAAAGATGTGAGAGGTTGAATTATAGAGGAACATTTATTGGTCAGGGAACATATGTGGCAATTGGTCTTGAATGCACAAATGTATCCAGGTTTGAATGAAGCAGTTTGTATTAAACCTCAAGAGCCTGGAAGGGTAACATTATGTACTGATGTAAAAGTTTTTGTGTATTACTTAATATGATTTTTAATTTTAAATTTATTTATTTTTGCTTTTTGAGAGTATATACTGTGCCTCTCTGTCTAAGTGTGACACAGAAAGTGATACCGGTAAAATGATCTCCTCCCCATCATCCATCAAGATTCCTCTTGAAGTCAATGACTCTGCCTCCTAACCTGGACTGGGATTTTTTTCCAGGTGAAGGAGCCTCTCTGTTATGAATCTGTCCCTCCAGCATGTCAAGTCTCGAGAGCTCGATGGGATTGGATTTTATTTTTGCAGCATGTGCAGCATGTTAATTCGGGTTGGACATGGGCTTCGTCAGCAGGCACAGATCGCTTCTGAACAGGCGGTATGCCACTGAGTTTCTTTAACCCGGGCATATGCATCTGTTTTGAGCCTTTTGATCCTCTTTGAGGTACTTTTGGGGTCTTGGTGTCTGGTAAACATCCCCCAAGGGGGCATTGTCTCAATTATGGGCCTGATGAGGGAGTAGTAAAAGAACATGATGAGTCCCCTGATCTAGATGTGAAGGCTATATAAATTTTTTAACCACTTTGGCCACGTGGTGGTCAAATGAGAGATTGCTATCAACTTGGGTCCCATTTTTGGGAAAGGGAGGACTGTTTTATTTTTTGATGATTTAGCAGGGGGCATGGCTGGGCACCAGTTGTTCGTTCTATGAGGCCCTTTGGAGGATGCTTGTGTCGACTGGAGAGTAGATTATGTTGCCCGGGTTTGCAGCAGTCATCACTTGGTCAGGTCAGCCCTTCTTTTCTTTGTTGTACTCACCTATATATATATAACCGGGTAAGAGAGGGAATCTGCCCTTAACAAAGCCCGAACTGGTAGGATCCAGTGTTTGTAGTCTTATGGGGCGATAGTTTCCAGGATCCGTTGAGGCAGTGTATAAATAACATGTTTTTAAAGAAATTCAAAGTTTGTATGTAATATTACGATAATGGAAGGATGTTTTAATATTGTAATTGTTGTTACTTTAAGAGTTAATTGTTTAATTGCTTTGGCTAGTGTATAAATAAGGGGGGTGTTTTATTTTCAGTAGTTCTGAGGAAGTCCTTTTGGATGAAAGCACTTAACTACTGGGTTTTGAATAAAGTGCAGTGCTAAATCTTTACTGGTGGTTCCTGTTTGGTTACTGGTATCAGTGTAAAAGGCCTTCCTTACCACTCTGGACACATAATAATCAAAGTTGATGTTGCTATCAACCTTCATACCCAAATCTTTCACCATTGTGTTGAGACTTAGAGGGGTATTATTAATAGTGTACCTTTCCTTTATTGAACAATATAATAGTGCATGTTTTTTGGGTTGAGTTTAAGTCTGTGGCTTTGGCAACAATCATTTATGTATGTAAGCCCATTTAGTAGTACATTAATGTTGTTTGGGGATTCAAAGATCGCACACAGTGTGTAGTCATCAGCATACCCGGTGAGCCACAGGCCATCTATTATTGCCTGAATTTCTGAGAAATAGATTCCAAACAGTAGGAGGCCCAGCACAGACCCTTATGGAAAACCACTGGTAACAGGTCTGCTGGTAGAGGTGGAATCCCCAAGTATGACTCTGTGCATTCTGTTGGTGAGACACTTGGCTACCCATCCAATGATGTATGGGTTAATCCCTTGCTGGATGAGTTTGTCCTTATGCCTGTGCCGGGGATTGTGTCAATCCCCTTGGCCAAACCAAGATAGGCAGTATTTACTTTTTTGCCTTCATCCAGGGCTTTGACGACATTCTTGAAAAATTCCACTAGTTTTAACAGGCATGATCTGTCCTTAATGAAGCCAAACTGGGTTGGGTCAAAAGTTTGAAGGTCACCAATGTCCTTGATGATGAGGCCCAAGATGACTCTATCATTGGCCTTGCAGACATAGCTGGTCAGGCTTATGGGTCTATAGTTCCCTTGGTCATTTGAGGGACCCTTCCCCATGCAAGGGGAGTATGGTTGCTGTTTTCCACTCTGCCAGAATAAAACTAGTACCTATATTGTGGTTGAAGAGAACAACTCTTGCTTTACACCATTTAGTAAGCAGCCTGGGATGTTATCCACACCCATAGAGGCTGGGTTTGTGTCCTTGGTGAGTGTGGTTATGACCTGTTCTTTGGAGATAATAGGAAGAGAACTGGTGACAGGTATGCTTTGGGGTATGATTGCTGGAGACAGGGGTGTGAATTTTTTGCCAGACCTGTCTGCTAACAGGTTGGTAATGCCTTCAGATTCAGTATTTATTTTTATTTATTTGACATTTGTTTACCAGGGTGGTCTGGCTGGGTCTACAAAATCCATTTTCAGCTGATCCCCGGGGATAAAGCTCCACATACAGGGCAATAAAAATAAGTATAATCCAATACAATAAAAATTACATTAGAAATGCTATACAAAAAATAAGTTGAAAGAACAAACTGCTACAAGATGTTGAAATATATGACTACACATCTAGACAATTCTAGACAGTTAGAACACCACAGACAATAAAAGTCACTCTCACCATACATGATGTAGATATTGTCCAAAAAGGTAATACGTGGGTAGTGCATTGTGTAACATTGACTGTAATAGTACAAGCGAAATAGAATGTTAGTTTCAGTTAGGAAAATAGCAGCTAGAAAGTTAGTGATGTAGATAGTGAGAGAGAGTTAAGAAGACTAGAGGCAATAAAGCCTGAGCAGTAGCTTAAGGATATGGTATAGAAGCAGAGAAGGAGTTAGAAGAGCCTTAGGATCTTGCAGTCTGTGAGGGATTGAAATGTGAGAGAAGAGGAAGACCTGAGCATTAGGCAGGCTTTATGCAGGAGCAGAGCCATGTATTTTTGAGATGATTTTTTAAAGAGGCTTTGAAATGGGTTTGTGCAGGCATAGATCTGGTAGCTAGAGGTAGTGAATTCCAAAGTATTGAGACAGAGTATGAATACAGACAGTGACCAGGTTTTCTTGTGGGTTTTGAGATAGCTAAGAGATTTTTTTCTGATCATAAGGATCGATTTGGTGTGAAAAGTGTGACTAGACTTGATAGTGCAGGGTAGGCAGTAGGCTTGAAAATAAGGTTGTGTAAGGTGGATAGCTGAATAAAGGTAAATTGGTTGGGGAGTTCAAGCCAGTTTAATTCTAGGAATGGTTTACAGGGGTGTGTGTGATATTTAGTGTTTGTGGCAAACTTTGCAACTTTGTTGTAGCACTGTTCCAACTTGCTTTGGGTAGAATATTGTAAGTTAGTTAAGATAGGGGCACCATAAAGAAGAGAGGGAAGTAAAAATGTTTTTGGAAGGGTAGTTTTGGTTGCTGCAGTAATGAAATGTTTGTTTATATATAAGAATACCAGTCTTTGATGAGTTTTCCTTACATTTTGTTGTATATGGGGGTCAAATGAAAGTATAATGTCAACGATAACAACCCAGAAGTTTGGTTTCCTGCACTATTTCACCGACAGTGTTGTCAGATGTAAGGATGTTGAAATGGTCAGTGACAGGGGAAGTATTTTGGAATGAAAGAGTTCTAGTTTTGTCTTGTTTGGATTAAGAAACAGTTGGGCATTTCTTAGTCAAGATTTGACTGCAGTAAAGGACTGTTGAGTTTTTGAAAGTAGATCTGATAGTGATTGAGCAGTGCAGATTATGGTGGAATCATCAGCATATTGAATGAGGGTCCCAGGGTGAGAGGCAGTGTGAAGGCTATTTGTGAAAATGTTGAAGAGTAAAAGTTCTAAGATGAAGCCTTGAGGGACTCCAGTAGGGTTGTGGAGGAAGGGTGACAGTTCATTGGACCATTTCACTGCTTGTTTACAATCTTTGAGGTAGCTCTGAAACCATTTTACTGTGTTATGTGAGAAGTGTAGATTAGACAGTGCATTCAAAGGTAAGGGGTGAGACACTGTGTCAAATGCCTTGGAGAGTTCAAGGAATATGACTGGTACCATCCACTATGAATTCAAAGCAAAGCTGGGCCTTCCATTTTACATTACAGACATAGCTAAAGAATGCCTTCTGATCATCCTTAGCTATGAATACTAATTTACCTTCATAATTAGCTTTAGAGTACTTTAGAAGTTGTTTCATTTTCTTGTTCAAACTATGGAGGGTGTTCTTCTGCTGAAACTGTTCCTTGTAATTCCTGGACATCAGTTTCTTTCTCATGTTGTATAATCTATTTATGCTAGCTGTCCGCCAGTGTGGCTTGTTTTTTATGTGACAAGTTTTGATGCTTTCTGATACAGCTAAGTCTATACACTTGTAAACTGTTTATACAGGGCATTTGTATACTCCTCCATATAGAAGTATTTACTGTTAGTGGTGGCATGAGGTTTGAAACTATGTATGCTATCACTTAGGAGGCTATAATTGGCTTTGGAGAACCTTTTCAACCTTTTGCATCATGAGGGAGATCAGGTATGATTGTTATATTGAATGAGATTGATTTATGGTCAGACGTTACCAGGGATGGTCTCAAACACGGGGTGGTGCAGCAATCTCTCATGTTGGTCAGTTCTAGGTCAAGGACATGAAATTCCCTTGTGGGGGTGCAAAGTAACTGTTCCAGAGTATTTGTGTTTACAAAGTGCAGAAACCTTAGGGCAAGCATCTTTGAGCACATATATGTATCCCAATCGATGGGAGGATAGTTAAAGTCACCCATGCTTAGGGTGTTTGGCTGCATTATGAGTAACTCAAGTAAGTCCAGGAAAGCACTGGGTGGTTTTCATGTTTCATGTTGGTGGACCTGTAGCTAACAATGTCATGGGGAGGCCTTTCCTACAGTTATTTGGACTTAGAGTAACTCTAGGGAGTCATTCTGCGTAACCAGTCTTGAGGTGTATTTGCCTTTCATGAAGATGGATACACCTCCTCCTCTGTTTCTTTCACATTCCTTTTGTGGCCTGAATGCATTGAAGGCATTATGGCCTTTCATGGCTGGAGTCCTCTCTGTGGCCCTAAGTCATGTCTCTGACTGGACAAACATCGACATCTTCCAGAATAACTAGACTAGTGCCACCATTCAGTGTGTTTATGATTTACACTCCTAGCATTAAGCAGCATAACCTTCAGTTAGTCTTTGAGGATATTTTTACATCAGGAATTTTATCACATTGCCTGAAAAGGGGACTATGGAGGGTGGCAAATACTTTGGCCAGTAACCAAAAGGCAAGAGGTGTCAGATAAACACCATCCCTGGAAAAGTAGCATGATCTTTCGACCATATCATTCCAGTCTGACAAATACTGGATCCCCTTGGATTAACATTACTAGCTATGCCAATTGTTGAAGTTTACAAATTATTTTGTTTGTATGGGAGCATCATTCTGGGTGAAGGAAGAATGCTGCTTAGGACTACAGGCATATCAGTCTGGGACAGATAATCTGAGACCTCAGTCATATCTCTCTCTTCATATAGTCCAGTGAGGTACGCTTCAAGTCATTAACTTGAACATGGAGTATGGCAGAGGTGTAACTGTGCTTGCTGTTGAGAGTTGAGAGTGTGCATGACTTTATGGAGCCTGGCACCAGACAAGCAGCTAACCGTGACTTTCTCCTTGTACAACCTGGTGAGGGGAACATCTGTGTGTCTCACTATGGATTGGCCTATGACCAAGAGATGATTGGTTTTCAGATGTTTTACCTTAAAGGCTTAATGGCTAACACACTTATACATTTGTTTTAATGTGAAGTGAGTTCTTTTTGGACAGTAATATGTGCAGAAGGTTTGCATTTGTGAGGTCTCTGCTTTCTTGGTAAGCTTTTAATGACTACTTCTGCGTACGTGGGGTTATGTGTTATGCACTTGTTCTGCTGATGAAGCAAAGTGCGTGTGTTGACAACCTGTTTGTTATCTGTTTTTTTGTTACCTGAGATGCAGCATTTTTTCTGGATTCATTGTATAGTTGCATCTCTCACATATTGTATTTGCAATTTTAGGAGTACATGGTAATAGTACATGAGGTAGTAGAAGCCTAGATTTGTAAAAACACAGGTACCCTTGTTAAGCATATTTAGATGGTCATTGTTAGCAGAGTGATTTTGTGAGCAGCAACAACTGTGCCTTTCTCTGAGGGACATAGGTACCAACCCAAAAGTGACTTTACTATCAGCCAATCAGTTGTGAAGGTTGTGCTTAAACAGGGTTACTGAGGAACACTGCTTCACACACAGTGAGAGCCTATAACAGAGGAGTGTGAGGTGCTGGGGGATATATCTGTCTCCCATGCATATTTGTTTATGTGCTAGGCTAGGTTGAGAGCCATGGCCCAAGTTATTCCTGTCCCATTTGATTTGCAGATGTCTAGCATTTCCATTAGGGCAGGGTCTGGGACTTCTTTGTAGGTCAGGCAGAGGTCACCTCTCAGTAACTTGCAGGAAAATGAGTACAGTGACAGGTCTTGTTATCTTTCAGTGTAAGTGATGTTTGGAGGACCTGCATTCTCCCAATCACAAACCTCTGTTTTTTCTCCAATTGCTGCAGTTGCCTGGTGAGCTACAGACAGGAGGGAGCCTTGTACTCAATTAGTGATCTGATAAGGGTGGAGTACAACAGAGCTATGATCTTCTTGGTCTTCGATGTGATGTCCATATGCATGATGTGCACAATGCAGAATGTGTGTCTCACCACTATGGACACATAGTGATGAAAGTGTAGATTGCTATGAACATGTGTACATAAGTCTCAACACTGTATTTGAGCTGAGAGGGGTGTTATGTATATCATAATTAGCAGGGATACTTCATTGCCAAAGATGATAATGAGGCATTGGTTGTTGTAATGTTCAGTCTGTGAGTTTGGCACCAGTCATTTGTCTCTGTCAGCCCCTTCTGTAATATGCTGCCATCATTGGGGGAATAAGAATGTGTCCAATTAAAGTCATCTGCAAATGTGGTAAACCACAGGCCACCTACCTTTGGCTGCACTTCAGGGAAATAGTTTCCACACTTTCCACACAGCTGATTGCCCAGCACAGATACTTGTGGTATTCCACTGCTGAGTCGGCTAGTGGTGGAGATGCATTCCAAACTTTGAGAGTGTGTGCATTCTGTTGGTGAGCCAGTTGCCTGTCTAGCTAGCACTGTATGGCTTAATTTCCACATGGGACATTTTCACTATAAGACATGGATGGGGGGTATTGTCAAAGGCCTTGGATAACTGAATAAAGGCAGTGTGTCCTGTTATGTGTCATCCAAGTTTTTGGAGTCTACGAGGTTCAATAGGTAAGATCTATCCTTGACAAACACAATGCAGGTCGACTCAAGTGTGTTGAAGTTCAACTATGTCCCTGTGGATAAAGTCCATGCTGATCCCTTCCCTAGCCTTTCAGATAAGGCTTGTTAGGCGTATGAGTCAGTAGTTGTAGTTCTGCATGTTACCAGACTTATGTGCATTGCATATGACACAACATTTGATATTACTTTCTGTAGTGTAGGTTATATATATGTGGTAAAAGTACTGAGACAGCAGGGTTGCAGCACTTGGTGGGGGGCAACGCATGGATCTATTGTAAATATGTGACATACTGTCAGATAAGGCCTTCATTTTTTAATTTCTCCACATGTAATGGCATGTCGTACAGAAGAAATGGACAATAAACAGCAGTAATACTTAATTATATGTAGTTTTCCTTTGTGCATTATATGTAGTTTTCCTTTGTGCAGTAATTAGCAAAGTGTAGACACATGTAAGATACACCTGTTTGTGCACTATTTAGCAATTTCAAACAGCATGTACCCCCCAGTAAACATGATAACTGGAAATGGTATGAAACCATCAATTTCCATTACTCTTGATCCATGGAAGACATTGCAGGTGTTTGTGAAGAGGGAGTGAGATTTAGGATTCAGATATGGGGTGTCCAGAAGTCCAAGATTTTTGATGGACTTCTAGAGAAACATCACAGTGCCAGGTTGCTGCAGGGGGAGACTATTGTGGGTCCCAGTATAAGTCAGAGGCTAGGGGGAGTTTGCCCTGTGCTAAGTGCCACCAGTATCCCCCGCACTTGTGACCAATGTAGGCACTACTTTAGTGACCGATGTTGGAGGCAGAGGAGTACCCTTGTTTATTTATTTTTATTTATTTATTTAATTTGTTAACTGGTTAGTGTCTGACTCGGCCAGAAGCCCATTTTCAGTGGAGACCTTGGGAGAAAAAGTCCAAGAAGGTTACATAGATATTTTACATTTGAAAGAAATACGACATAAATAATCATGCAAATGCAAATAGAACTTCAAACTACAAGGTTCTTAACATGGTGTCTATAAAGTAAACAAAATTAAACAAACAGTTTTAGCATACATCATTTTTTTTTTAATGAAAAGTTACATTCTGAGTGTGAGAAGACATATAGCCAGGAGGTATAGAGCAGTAGGAACAAAAGGAACTGGAATATTGGTGGGTTGAAATGATTAGCCTGGGTGGGAACAGGAGCAAAGTCTATGTTTTGAGAAATATTCCTTAAGGATATGCTTAAATATATGTGTATCATTAATAGACAGAATATGCTGTGGAAGAGAGTTCCATTGTTTGGCGACAATATGGGAGAACAAGGAGCTGCCATATGAGTTTTGTGCTTTGCTAACATTTAAGAGTATTTTATTAGCAGACCTAAGGGAAGTTATGTTCTGTAGGGTTGAACAAGATTTTAATAGTGCTGGGCAGTTGTTAGGTTTGTATAAGACTGTGTGTGCAGCTAGTAAGTGATTCAAGGTAAGTAGGTGAGGGAGCTCTAACCAATTTAGCTGGAGAAGGGCAGTACAGTGATGAGATCTATGAGACTGATTGGTAGCAAATTTTGCAATTTTGTTATAGCAAGATTCAAGTCTATTTAGGTCAGATTTGTGAAGATTGGTAAATATTTGAGAGAAAAACTCAACTCTCAAAAACAATGAACCGACAAACTAGGTAAAAGCACTGCTGGAAACAGAAGCACCGAACACTTTAGGACCAAAATCAAGAAACTCTTTAATACGAAACAAATAAAACCGTATAGTAACGTAAAGCACTTTTCATCTGGCTACATAGCCAGACTTCTTCAGACAAAGAAAGCAAAAAGTTTGCAGCATTAAGTATATGCCCTATACCTTCCTATTAAGCTAACTAACTGATTAAAAACACATCTCCATAGAAACAGTTAAAAGGTAATAATTAGGTAATGTTAAAACAACCAAGTTCAGCATTTTCCAACTTTAAAAGCTACAAAAAGTATTAAGCAAGCAACCCTACCATCCCCACCCACCAAACAAAACATTTTACCATAGAGTTTGTTATCAAATGTAATATTAAATGTTGGTTAAAAGTTTGCTTAAAATCAACACTTAAACTTGTTAAAATTGTTTTATACTATCTCTAGACACCTACATATGTTGTTCAAAGTGTTGTTAAAATACTCCAATTCACTACAAAAAATATACAGTTACTTCAGACTAGAGGTTCAAAAATCCATTTAGCTGTTATACTTCCAAAGTGCAAATTATATTCTACCTCCAGTTTTATATCTGGGCCAAACAGCAAGTCATCTATTCAAACTTTTTAGTTTTAAAATACAAGTTAGTGAGATGACTTCATTTAGTCCTGGTGCCCTATTAGCATTTAACCTCAGTTGCCAAAGCAATTCCAGTTGTTCCAACAATAATTAGAATGGACCCCCCTCTTAAGTTGGGTACAATCTGATCAATAATTCTAAAAACAAAAAAAATGCCCAGAATTACCATTGCAATGCCTTGCCAAAGCATTTTCCTGTTTGCCTTTGGCAATACTGTGTACATGCTCATATAGCCTTTCCTTTAGTCTTCTGTCAGTTTTTCCAACATAAGAAGGCTGGGCATGTCTGACACTTGGCTAGATGCACCACTGCCTTGGCATTACAATTAAACCACCCACTAACTTTGTAAGTACTTCCTCAAATCAAAAAGGTACTACCAGTCACCATGAACTTACAAAAATTGCAAGCCTCACATTTGAACATTTCAGGTGTTCTAGGGGACATGGCCTTTCCACTTTCTAGGAAGGCTTTTAAATGTTTACCTCTTCTAAATGTTACAATAGGTTTACTCCCCACCTTCTCCATTATCTTTGTGTCTGAACAAAAAATGTTCCAGTTTTTCCACAAAATTTTAATAATTTCATTAGCATCAACACTAAACGGGGTGATGAAACTACTTCTATAATTCTCAAGTCTATTGTCTCCTATTGGTGATCCATCCACAGGTATTTCTATACAACTCGAATTGTGAGCAACTTCTTCATGGTTACATAAAATATGTTTAAACCTCCCTGTTTATCTTTTAAACTGGATCTCACTCACAAGTTCAGACACCATACCAACTGGGTACCCTCTATGAACAAACATATTAGATAGGGCATCACACTCCTCTAAAAAGTCCTTCTCCTCTGACACCATTCTGGTGGCATGGACTAACTGACTTTTAATGTCAGATTTTTTCTGGTGGTGGGGATGTGAGCTTGTATAAAAAAGAAAAGAATTAGAGTATGTTGACTTGCAGTAAATTTTAGCCACACACTTTTTACCCACTCTATCCTTAATTAAATTGACATCCAAGTAGGCAATAGACTCTTCATGGAAGACACTAGTAAATTTTAAAAAATGTAATATTAAATGTTATGGTTTAAACTATCTACCAAATTTAAAGCCTCTTGTTGTTCCCCTCTAAACATCATCCAAAAACCTCGTGTTTACCATATTTTTGTCCATTGTGTCTTTATTGTTAAATAAAAACTGATGTTCCCACTGGGCCATCACTAAATTAGCGAATGAAGCCCCACAGGGTGAGTCTATGGCTGCACACACTTTTTGTAAATAGATGTCAGAATCAAACAAGACAAAGTTGTTGGACAACACCACATCCAACAGGTCTTTCATGAGCCTCATTTCATTAGAAGGAGTGCCATGAAACTGTAACCTCTCCATCACCCATTCGATACCAATGGCACTCGGGATAGAGAAGTACAGGTCACAGACATCAAAAGTTAGAAAGTTCACATCCTCCTTAAACTCACACTTGTTAATGTTAGCCAGAAATGCCCAAGAATCCTTACAAATTCGCCTTTCTTTTTCTATGTATTTTTTAAGGGTAAGGTCTACCAGTTTAGCAATAGCATAAGTAATTGACACCCTTGCGTCCACCAGTGCCCTCATCAGAGGATTATGGATATTCTTATGCGTCTTTGGAATGGCAAACAAAGCTGGAATTTTTGGGGACAAAGTCTGCAAATAGTTGAAAGTTGACACATCAATAGCTCATTCAATAAACAAATCATGCAGGGAAATCCTAATATGGTTGTAAGCAACATGTAACTTATGCAAACTTGCTTTTACATATGTAACATTATTTAGAACATCAATCATTCTATTATTGTAGTCTGCCTAATCCATCAAAACCAACCCCCCTCCCTTATCTGGTTTTAGGAAGTGAATAGGTAATGATAAAAATAAAGACAAAGCTTCCCTTTCTTCTTTTGTTATATTCCATCCCTTTGTGTCCACAGTATGGTTAAACAAGTCCCTCATCTCCAATTCAGATAAAAATTCAAATAGTGACACAAGGGGGTGTATAGCGGGGTTATAAGTACTTGCTACACGTAATACCAGTAGCTGGTCTGACCTATTGGTATCCAATAGAATGTTCAAGTTCACTTTCCGAGTATAAAGCTTCAGATCAACTAGGGTTGCTGGTAAGATGAACCTAGTGGAAGCAACAAAAGTCCAACCTTTTGCAAGTACTTCAATCAATATCGAGTCAATGTCAAAGGTAGTTAAATTAAAAATTTTAAAGTCCCCACTTTGGTTAGTTATAACTTTACAGCATTGCCATTCATCTGAAAGTTTGCACTGGTTAGTTACCTTTCCTTCTTGGTGTTGTTGTTGCTTGTATTGTAAATCATCAGTACTCACCTTGTATTGTAATGTCTCTGGTGGCTCTGTCCACAGTTGTCCTGAAAATCTTGTACCTCTCTAGCCCCATTTTCCATGCCTTCCTAGTCGGAAAAGGCTGGATAAAACCCTCCATTTCTTTCTGGTGTACTAGTTGCCCATGTGTGTCTCCCTTTTCCTTCCTCGTTCCTCTGCACAGCATGAACAGTAGTTCCTGGCGCAGCCAACTTAGTTTGATTTTAAGGGCGGATTTGCAGTCCAGCATGGCCAACTGCATTCCAAGTCTGTGAAAGGGGGAGGTACCGGATACGCTTTTCCATTTTTGTAGTCTTTTAAGTCTCTATTCAGTTTCTTTATTTTTTGTTCTGTGCTTTTTATAATCTGTTGGTCAATAGATGTAAAAATCCTTCTATAGTCAAACTGGTATCTAGCAAAGTTGGCATCAGATTTTATATCTTTATCTAAGCTAGTAGTATCCATTGTTAGTTTGTCAATAGTAAGTTGGTAATGCTTACACATTACCTCCATTAGTTTAGTCCCATGCCTATTAAATAAGGCAAACAGTTTTTTATGAAAATATGATCCCTCTTCCAAACCTGTCAGGTATTGCCACAATCTTTAACCTTTGGGAACAACCCCCTCATGGATATACTCTGTAAAATTACTTACTTCCAGTTGCAATTTTCTTAATTTCAGTAACAGGTAGTCAAATCTCCCAAGGTTAGATTTGATGTTTGAATTAACTCCAGTCAATTTCCCTATATGCACCTCTTCAGGCCCAAATTTAAGTGAAGGGAGGTTGTTCAACCATCCATTGAGGTCAGGAAGACCTCCTAATCTTGAAGGTCATGGGAAACCGTCGTTTGCAGTCACTGTTGTTGCTGCTCCATTCGAAGCTATTACAGCCCTCATTTGTACATTGTTCCATTTATGGGGTAGTAGAACCTTTTTCCATGTTAGGAAACCTTTTGGAAGTCCCCTCATGTAGTGTGTCCAACAAGGAGGATCGCCGAGGTTGAGGTTGTGACATGTGGTCCACCCGAGCCGATAGGTTGTCAAGTTTTTGTGCCATAACATTCAGTAGGGCAGTAAGGTTATTCACCTCTGTAGCTGACACTTGGGAAGGTAGGGATAATTGAGTAACTAAATCCAAAGATGTGTTCTGTACTTCTCCAGCAGCCATGGAAAACAGCCAAATTCAACTCTCAAAAACAATGAACAGACAAACTGAACAATGAACCAACAATGCTTCCTCTATACTTCCTCTATACCACTATCTCTACCTACTCTATCTGACCATATTTTATTCCAACATGTATTATTTTCTAATATCTTCTACACACTCCTTATTCTCTCTATCTCCATCTCTTACCACTCCAATCTCTCTGACCCACTCCTATGTTCACCAGCTTCTCACTCATACAACATATATTCAACTACTTCATATTTTACTATCTCCCCTAATCTCTTTACTACCTTTACCTCAAGTCTATATAAACTATCCATAACACAGGTTTTTAAACCTTCCCACAAAGCTAAGTCAAAACTATACAAACTCCATCTAGCATCTACTACACACTCTCTCCTCACTAAAAACCTACTTTGTTCTGGAGATATCCATCCCAACCCTGGCCTTCTTCTCTCCCCAAAACTATCTCTACACTGCCCTCATCCTACTCCTCTAACAGTCACCAACCTCAGTCACAACAATCATCTCCATCCAAATACTTAAATATTTACTCATTGAATATTTAGAGTCTAGCAAATAAGGTCACTGAGCTGCACTCATGGATAGCTCTCACATCCTCTCCCTATCTGAAACCTGGCTCAAGCCACAAATCTCAAATAGTGAAATACTCCCACCAGGTTATAATATCTTCTGATCTGATAGACCTGTAAAAAATGTGGTGGCATGGCCATCCTCTACTCAAACAACCTTAACCTCTCACCATACCCTTCCCCAATTTGTGACTTCCACCCAGCTGAAATCATCATCCTTAACTGCCATCTGAATCCCCACAAAAAACTTGCAATTGCCTCTATCTACCTTCCTCCTGGTAACAGTCTGCTCATTCTTGAAAGCATCCTATCCTGGTTCTCCCACAACATACCATATGAGATACTTATCCTTGGTGATGTCAACATTGATTGGTCCAAACTCAGAACTGACTCCCCCCAACTCAGTATCCACCTATGCAGCTTCCACCAACTTATAACATCTCCAGCTCACTTCCAAAAAATTCCACTTCCAGCTCCATCATAGACTGGATCCCTACCAATTCCCCCCACCAATACTACAATCCCACCACATTACCTGAATCCCTCAGTGATCATCTCCCTACCACCATCTTAAGACACTACTCCCATATTCCTAAACCCCACCTTATCAAAGACTGTCAAACTATCGACTTTCAATTCATCCCAATTTAACTCCATTCTCCACAACATAGATTGGTCCATCCTAAAACACCTCCCCCTAAACGATGCTTTTAGCACTTTTAATAGCATCTTCATGAATACTCTTAACTCCTTAGCTCCCTCTAGGAAGATCAGAGTAAAATCAAATCATGCTCCCTGGCTCTCCAAAGAGACTAGGTCCCTTACGAAACAAAGAGATCATGCTTGGAAATCCTGGACTAAAACTAACCAACCACCTTTTCTTCAAAAATACAGGCAACTGAGGAACCTTGTTAAAAAACATACAACTAATGACAAAAAGTTATACTATAGCTCTGGTCAGCTTAACAACAAATTCAATCCTCGAAAATTTTGGTCAACTCTCAACAATATCCTCTATCCTGGAAAGCCCTCTAATCCCTCCCCATACCCTAACTCTTCCTCTCAGGAAACAGCTACCCTCCTGAATAAACACTTTATCTCTTCCATCCAAAATCTGGTAACCTCTAAGCCAAACTCTACTTTGACGCCCACCCCTCCAAGTCCCACTAACACAACTTTGTTTTTTCATTTGAGCCAGTTCCCATTACTTACATCAAATCTCTAGTACTCAAGCTAAAACCTTGCTCTCCTTCCACTGACAACCTATCTCCTACATTCCTCAAACTTGTTGTTGACTCAATTGCTTATCCTATATCTATACTAATCTATTCTGGAATCAACTGTCCCCACCCTTTGGAAATCTTTCTTTACTATCCCTTTTCAATAAGGTGGAAACTCCACTGACCCCTAAAACTACCAAACCATTGCCATTCTGTCCCCCCTCTTCAAGATATTAGAAAAATGTATTCACTCACAGCTTCTCAATCACCTCCTCACACACCACTTACTTACCCCTACCCAGCATGGATTTTGTCCTCACCACAGCACCACCACTGTCCTCCTCTCCTTTACTCATATCATTGCAGAGGCCCTAGACAACAATAAAACCATTTCCTATCTCTTCCTAGATCTCTCCAAAGCCTTCGATACTGTCTCTCATCCTCTACTACTATCCAAACTTGCAAATCTCCACCTATCACCCTCCGCACTTGCCTGGTTTAATAGTTACCTATCTGGCAGGGAACAATCTGTCAAATGGCTCACATTCTCCTCACCTTTCCTTCCCATCTTCACTGGTGTTCCCCAAGGCTCCATCTTGGGACCCCTTTTGTTTAACATCTTCACCAATGATCTTTACACCTCATGCAAAGAATCCTCCCTTACTCAGTATGCCGACAACTCCACACTTATATCCATCTCAAATAACATTCCTGAACTGCAGTCACTGACAGGTCCTACAATCAGGCCCTACTATCCACTGAGCAATGGCTCTCTCACAACCTATTGATCCTAAATCCCAAAAAGACCAAACTCCTACTTTTCCTTCCTGTTCTCTTTCTCATCACAAAACCTCCTTTTTTATTACATCTTCTAACAATACAACTATCCAACCTGACACCCACACAAAACTCCTAGGGGTCATTATTGATGATGAACTAAAGTTCAACCTACACATACTCCAATGTATAAAAAAAAAAACAGAAACTAGGTCTGCTATATCGGAACAAAAAATTCCTAACCCCTGAATCTAGACTTACCCTGGGCCAGGCACTTCTCCTCCCCTCCCTCTTATACACTGCCCCCAGTTCTTACCAATATCCAGGCCTCCACTCTAAACAAACTCCAACAGACTTACCATAAAATAGTCAGATTCATTACTAACTCCCCATACAACTCACACCACTGCATTTCTTTAAACTCTCTTCAATGGCTTGAACTTCCCCAATTTCTGCTATCGTATCGATTTCATATGCTACACTCTATTCTTTATAAACCCTCCTTCTGTCCATCTCTATCTTCCTTAGTCTCCATCTACATCCCATCCTGGACCCTCAGTACTTCTAACCAACAATTACTTGATATCTACCACCCAAAAAGGTCAGTAGGTAAATTACTCTACAAACATTCCCTTGCCCATGCTTGGAACAAACTTCCCCTTGACTTATGTTCAATCTCCCACACCTCACACTTTAAAAATGAATTAAAAGCGTATTTTCTCAATTCCAGAACATGTCCTTGCCATGACCATACCTAGTCTTCCTTCCCTTTATGTACCCTCAAAAGGACCATACTTAGTACCTCATTACACCTCTCTCTCCAATGTGTCTACTATGCAATTGCATAATTTTATACAAACAAAATTTTTTTATTGTTGACCTATTGAACTATGTCAATGTAAAATTGTTACTTAGCTTCTTTTTAATGCAACTGTAACTTTATGCATGTAACCCAACATATGTGAATCTTTTTGCTATAACTGCTATTATATCAATATTGTTTAAAATTGTACTTGTTTAAAATGTGCTACTTGAGATTTTCTCCTCGGGTCACCACTGAAAATGGGCCACAAGCCCAGTTGGACAAACCCTGTTAACAAATGTCAATAAATAAATAAATGCTGAACTTGGTTGTTTTATCATTACCTAATTATTGCCTTTTAACTGATTCTATGGTGATGTGCTTTTATTGGTTAATTAAATTAATAGGAAGGTACAGGGTGTATACTTAATGCTTCAAACTTTTTGCTTTCTTTGTCTGAAGACGTCTGGCTATGTAGTCAGATGAAAAGCGCTTTACATTACTGTTTGGTTTTATTTGTTTCGCATTAAAGAGTTTCTTGATTTTGGTCCTAAAGTGTTTGGTGCTTCTGTTTCCAGCAGTGCCTTTCCCTAGTTTGTCGGTTCATAATGGAGTACAATGCTCACATCTCTCTGTACCTCACCAGACACCTGCAGCAATTGGGGAGAAAACTGGGTTGTGCCTGGGAGACTCTCAGGCCTCCAAACATGACTTACAAGGAATGACTGACATGCTTGTCACTGTACTCAGAATCATGCAGGCTGCTGACAGATGACTTTTGGCTGCCCTGCAGAGGAGTCTCAGACCCTGGCATTCTGTAAATGATGGACATCTGCAATTCAAATGGGACATCTATAATTTGCCCCAGTGTTCTCAATCTAGCATGTGACATAAACAGAACATGCTGGGGAGACAGATATATCCCACAATGATTCAAAGTCCTCTGTAATATGCTCCCACTGTATGTGAAGCAGTGCTACTCAATGACTATTCAAACACAACCTTGACTACTGGTTGTGTAATTGTAATGTCATCTCTGGGCTGGCACTTATGTACCTCAAGGACAGGACCTGTTAGTGCTGCTCACAAACATGGTCTGCTAAAAACGGCCATCTAACTATGCTCAGTAATGACACTTGTGTTTTTACACAGCTAGGCTTCTAAATACACTAGTGCTATTAGGTTAGTAGCCTCATATAAACCTATGAAGCTATGTGACTATGCAAGCCTCACAACTTGTCACCCACATGACCAGCTGATGTCATCTACTATAAGTTTACCCGAACTCTTATATAAAACAGACTTGTGCCATGGCACTTGTGTAATGTACTATGTTCTGTAGTCTGTGTACTTAGATAGTTAGGGGTTCTGTTCTCATTGCAGTGAACTGTGTGTGTGTGTGTGTGTGTGTGTGTGTGTGTGTGTGTCTAGACAGCAGAGCAAATGTGTATTCCACTGTTACTTCTCCAAATACATGAATTGCCAGTATTTTGATACTTGCTCATGCCTACATATCCATTTCATACAGGCTTCCCAACCTCTTGTCTCCCACATGGCTTAAGTTAACCTGCATTCCTATAAATCAGACTTGCGCTGTGGTGATTACATTAAGTACTATGCTATGTAGTCTGTGTGCCTAGATCGGTTGGGGTTCTGTTCTCACTGCAGTCAACTGAGTGTGCATGTGTAGACAGTAAAGCAGATGTGCATATTCTATAGTTACTTCTCCAATTGCATAAAGTACCAGTATTTTGATACTTACTCATGCCTACACATCCATTTCATACAGGCCTCCCAACCTCTTGTCTCCCACATGGCTTGCTGATATCATCTACTATAAGTACACCTGCACTCTTGTATAAATCAGACTCAAGCTGCAGCACTTGAGTTAAATTCTGTGGACTGTATTCTTAGATAGG
This sequence comes from Protopterus annectens, assembly GCF_019279795.1. NCBI lineage: Eukaryota > Metazoa > Chordata > Ceratodontiformes > Protopteridae > Protopterus > Protopterus annectens. The sequence goes on from NC_056731.1 coordinate 1,804,914,300, forward strand.
TAGGGGTTCTGTTCTCACTACAGTTGGCTGGGTGTCTGTGTTTGTCTGAAGAGCAGATTAGACATTTGTATCCCACACTTACTTCTCCAGCTACATGAATTTCCAGTATTTTGATACTTGCTTATGCCTTCACATCTATTTCATACAGGCCTCCCAACATCTTGTTTCCCACATGGCCTGATGATTTCATCTATTATAAGTTCACCTGCACTCTTGTATAAATCAAACTCAAACTGTGGCATTTTAGTTAAATACTGTGGTCTATAGTCTGTGTACTTAGATTAGCAGTGGTTCTGTTCTCACTGTGGTTGACTGGGTCTGTGTGTGTGTCGATATAGCAGATCAAACATGTGTATCCCACAGTTACCTCTCCAATTACATGATTTGCCAGTATTTTGATACTTGTTTATGCCTACACATTCATTTCATGCAGGCCTCCAAACCTCTTGATTCCCACATTGCCTGCTGATGTCATCTACTAAAAATTCACCTGTAGTTATATATAAATCAGAGTTGAGCTGTGGCGCTTGTGTTAAATAATGTGTTCTGTAGTCTGTGTACTTAGATAGGTAAGTATTCTGTACTTCTCCAATTACATGGATTGCAAGCATTTTGATACAAGCAGAGCAGATGTGTGTATCCTACAGTTACTTCTACAGTTACATGGATAGCCAGTATTTTGATACTTGCTCAAGGCTTCACATTCATTTCATACAAGCCTCCAAACCTCTTGTCTCCCACATAGCCTGCTGATGTCATCTACAAAAGTTTACCTGTACTCCTGTGTAAACCAGACTTGATATGTGGCACTTGCATTAAGTGTTGCGTTCTGTAGTCTTTGTAGTTAGATAGGTAAGGTTCTGTTTTCAATGAAGTTAACTGAGTGCATGTGTCTAGACAGCAGAGCAGATGTGGGTATTCTTCAGTTACTCCTCTCATTATATGGCTTGCCAGCATCTTGATATGCCTACACATCCATTTCATACAGGCCTCCTAACCCCTTGTCTTCCACTTGGCATGCTGATGTCATCTACTATAAGTTCATCTGCACTCTTGTATAAATCAGATATTTGCCATGGTACTGGTGTAATGTATTGTGTTCTGTAGTGCATAAACTAGATAGGTTGGGGTTCTATTCTCAGTCCCTTCAACCATGTGTATGTGTGTGTGTAAGCTGTTGCTTAACACTGCAGAGAGTTTAAAAGATGGTGCTGATGTCCTCAGCTTTAAAGTGCTGTCTGACATACCACAAGTCAGACTTAAGCTGTGATGCTTGTGTAAAATGCTATGTTCTATAGTCTGTGTACCTTTGCTAGGTAAGAGGTTCTAGTCTCACTGTAGTCAAGTGTGTGTGAGCTGCTGCTTGACATTACAGAGAGCATTTTACACCAGCATGTGTGACACTTATCTTCTCCTCAACAGAACTCTTGATGTCATCGGCTATAAAGTGTTGTCTGACCCACTCCAAATCAGACTTGACCTGTGGTGCTTGCATACTGTGTTCTACAGTCTGTATATCTAGATAGATAGGGGTTCTGTTCTCACTGTAGTCAACTGCGTGTGGGTATGAGCTGTTACTTGACATAACCGACAGCATTTTACACCAGCATGTGGGACACTATTATCTTCTCCTGAGCAAACACTGCTGATCTCCTCAGCTATAAAATGTTTTCTGATATACTTCAAGTTGGACTAGAGCTGTGGCACTTGCATAAAGTGTGACCTGTTGCTTGACATTACAGAGAGCATTTCACACCAGCATGCAGGACACTGTTATCTTCTCCTCAGCAGATATTGCTGATGTCATCAGCTATATCACATTTATGGATATGCAGTACTCCCACCAGGGCAAGGTCAGGCAGTGCTCACTTTATCCTATAGAATAAAGTTTTCAGTGGCATGGCTTTCAGTCTGTCCACATACATCATGGCATGGTGTGTAGACCCTGTGCTATCTTGCTGAGAAAGTCCTGTGGTCTCTCCAGCTGCTACATGTGTCTGGTAAGGTACATGTAAAAAAGAGCATTATACTCTATTAGTGCTGTAATGAATTTTGACTACAGTGCTGCCATGCAGTTCTAAGACATCAATATGATGGTGCGACCTAGGATGTGCACAACATAAGCTTTCAATAGCAGTGTGGACAATTGATGGTCAAAGTCCAGATTGCTTTCTAAATGTGCCCCTGGTGCTTGCATCACTGGGTTTCTGCATAGCAGGACTGTTGTCAATGATGTGATTAAAATGGAACTCCACTTTTCAGAGGGACATCATTACAAACACACATTTCTGCATTTATTTGTGGATCATGTGCCTTAGTCACCATTTAGTTGTGTGTGTTAGATCCTCCTGTACCATGTTATCACAAATGGTGGACTCAATGATTGCACATAATATGCAAGAATCAGCAGACTTGGCAAGGCAAAGGCCATATACTTTAGGCTTAACTGTCAAGAAATAAAATTCAAACAGTGAAAGATAAAGCACAGATCCCTGGGGTTTCCAGAGGTGACAGCTCTACTGGTGCATGTTTATTTACCACTTACATATGATGTGTTCTGTCAGTCAACCAATTGTTTACTCATCACCTGACATAAGGTTTAATCTCCAACTTGGGGGGGGGGGTTCCTCAATGATATCTGCATGCATGATTGTGTCAAAACCCTAAGCCAGATCACAGTAGGCAGTAGGCACTGTCCTACCTTCATCCAGGCCTATCACACAGAATCAATGTGCTGTGACAACATGGTGTGACCCAGCACATACACCTTCCTAATATTGTTGACTATACAGTTTAACACACCCTCCACATGACCTATGGTCCCACACAAGAGAGTACATCAACAAGCATCCACCTGCCTTGGGGGGATAGTACCTGCTGCTTGCATGTATAGAGACATTCTGACTCTCTTCGACTGTGAGGTAGACCAACATGTCATCATGAACCTCCTCTACATGAACACCAGTAATATGCCAAGTGCGTGCAATAGACCTGTGTGAGTTGTTACTGCTACATTAGGTCCGGTACATCTGATAGATGTCTTTAAAGAGGTCATTGAGGGCATGCATGATGACAACAGTATCATTGTGTGCAACTTGAACAAGTCAAGGCATGTGACAAAAATCCACACTGATGTATTCAATCAACAAAGTCATATTTGGCCATAAACAGCTATATCACCAAATGGGTAGATCAGTGTATGACATACATAACATCTTATTATGTTTATGTTAAAATGTGTAACATGACATATGTCTCAGGTCCAGTGATCAGGTTGGTACATCAGGGGTGTCTGCTAGGCCCTTTCCTGCCCATTAATTCAATGATGGACATCAGAGATAACATACACATGCTGTGTCCAAGCAGCTGCCTGAATGACTACAGCTTGTGTGCAATCATTCACTCCAACTGTGATATTAGTATAATACAGACAGTATCAACACATACTAGAGACTGCTGCCACAGCCATGGTAACACCTGCATTGATGAGACACATGGAGAGATTTATTGAATCAGGAAAGAGACACAAAACACAAGTATAATGTGGACATCACACTCTATAATTAGACCTATAGGTATATGACTTGTGTCCTGGGGTAGACAGTAAGTGGTGCATCCACCAAAATGTGGTCACAGTGCTGACTACACCCTTGGATATAGCACAAGTACTGGGTATGTGATGGATATGCACATCAGAGGCCATAATAACATCATGGTTCCCAGACATCATCACACTAATAACTGAATACAATGCACCCTTCTTTAAGTACCTTCCTAAACATCTTTCAGCGATGTGTAACTGAAGTGTACCAACTTTAACACAGTGCACTGTCACATAGCTTATTGCCCATATTTAGGTGTTCTTTCTGGGGAATATATATGACTGTCTGAGGGGGTGGAACAACAGTAGGGTTACAGGTGTTTACTAGGCTAACGACCAGAAGGCACTTTTTAAGCCTAGCCATGCTTCCCAAATTTCTGACAAGTTCTGGTACCCTTGATAAATATAAGCAGGGGCTTGGGAGATGAAACATTTACAAGCAGGGGCCTAGGGAAGGAACCATTTGCAGGTTGCCTGTGTCCATTAGAGACATAGGTGCCAAACTAGGGATAGATTTCCTGTTCCCCATCCAATTGTCCATGTTGCATGGTTAAGGATTATCTCTGCTTCACATGGATGCTTCACATAGATGCCAAGCCTGCTCCAGATAAAGAGTAGTCTCTGGGATACATGCATATTTAATCAGCTTATACTAAGTTATCTTGCTTTTTTCACCCATCTCTAAACACACACACACACACACACACACACACACACACACACTTTTTAATTCTTTATTTACATTTGTTATCTGGGGTAAAGAGCTGATCCAAATAGCTTTTCAGATCCAGCCTGAGAGTACATACATAATAAAAGTTAAAATAGAGATACCTGATACATTACTTGATTTATTTTTTCAGAAAACAAAACTAAAACAAGGTTGAAGAAACATTGTGCATAGTAACACAAAGGCAAAGTTTCCTTGTATAGACCTGAACATAACTTGTATACATGCCTCTCAACTGTACAGATTTTCTGAGAATGTAAAGATTTTTGCCTTATATTTTAGTCTGTTTTTCATAAAATTGTGGCTTTCTGCTAAATTAGTAGCAAATTATTAAAGACTGAAGTTAGAAAATAATGACAGACATTTAAGTTTTAGACTTCATATCCTTCAGAAAAATTTATGCTAATGCAAAGCCTGTTATTCTATCAACTATCTACGTTTGTAAGAGCAATATTTAAAAATTGTCCCTATTTGTACCACTTTTTTCATAGCCTTGTCCCGATTTCTTACTCTAAGAGGTCGAGATGCCCCTCCTGGATTGAAACAAACAATTTCACTGTATCCTATTTTAAATTTAAAGAGTTTGCATCGTTGATCTATTACTAATGTTAAAATTACCACCTCATGTAGAGTTGCTAGTTTATATAGTTTTAACATTACAGATAAACACTCTGGTGATGCGCACATTTTGTGTAAAGTAAGTTTAATTTATAATCTTTTGTATAATAATTTCATTGGTTTTGCTTTACAGACAATAGAATTAGGTATTTCATTTTTACTTAGTAATTTCTGGTGAGCGAATAATTGGAAATGTATAGGTTTCATTACTGTACATACATATTAATGTGTTTATTTACTTTTAAATTCAAAAAGTTTTAAGTGTGTTCCATACATTTAAACACAACATAATTCACTGAGCAGTTAGTCAGACTCACCGGAGTAACTTGCCTACTTTTCTAAAACTGAGCAAGTTACACTTATTGAACACACGTGTAACAGTTATGGCAAGTATTCATTTTATTTTTATTTTTAATTTTACTTTTATATACATACAGTTAGTATCTGGAAATACACAGCACACATGACTTTCAATGTGTGCGGACCCTATAACAGCGATCAAGATTCTGTGATCTGCTGTAATGCTTGCGATGTTGTTACATATCTACAACAGAAGCAGATAGATTGTTACAAGTATATTTTGAATATATTTTGGATATATTTATTGTTTACCAGTAAATGAATAGGTTGTCATTACCTATTACGGTATACGGACAGATATGATACCATTTTGTGCTAAGATGTATATTTTAACTGTGATAATGCTGAGTTGACGTGATTAGTAATGTTAGTCATTTACAACGATCAGTAATTTATTTTATTATTTTTGTATAATTATTAATGAATTGTTTATGAATACACATGTTACACAGTTTAAAAAGAAACACTGATTGTGCCATTGGGATGATGCACGTTACATGTTGTCAATTACCTAGCAACGGCACTTGTAATTTGGCACCAATGATTGTATTTAAAATGTGTCAGTTGTTCCAGTCCTGTTTGTCTGAAGAAGTCCCACAACTTGTGGGATGAAAAGAGTTTAACTTCATGGTTGGTAAATAAAGTGTTCTTCTTCTTTTTATAACAAGTGTTGCATCTTATCGAATTTATACTTGTGGACAGTATTATCTTTGGAGTGCTGTCTAATTCAAACGAAATTTTACATGTGCAGGACTGTTTTTACATTGGAGCCGGTGTTTCCAGTTTGTCATTTTCTAACAGGTCAAGAGGTATGGTAGAATAGTCAAGATTATTTGCACATGTATATAGAATTTGAGCTGAAAATAAAAGTCTGTAGAAGAACACCTTAGACTAGAAGTACTTGTGGAACAGGTTCCTAATGCAATGCACTCCTTGCCTATGTAATATGTATCAAGTACAGGATGATAAAAGTACTATTTTCTCTACCTTTAAGGTTAGCCTTGATGATTAGGTTGGTAGACATAAGTTAACATTAAGGTTAACATGTATGGCCCTGTTTAATTTGGGACGTGGACACTATTATGTAAGAACTTGCTTCTCCTTAAAGGTGTATATATATAAATATATATATATATATATATATATATATATATATATATATATATATATTTATTTATTTATATTGGTTCTCTTTTTAATTTCGAAATACTGAAATCCCGAATTTCAGTATTTTGAAATTAAAATACCGAAGTCTTGAAATACTGGCAAACCAGAAGCGCAAAATTAAAAATCCCGAAGTATGGAGATTTTGAATTAGCGCTTCTGGTGTTGTGGTGTGTGTGAATGGTAAGATGTGAGTTTGGGTATGTATGTATGTGTATGTCTGTTGGTTAGGGGCTCTAGTATCGGTGTTTTGACTGTGATGTGTGTGTGCGAAGGTGTGTATAATGTGTGGGAGTGAGTTGCTTGTTTGTGTCTGATTGTGCAATCTCGGAGTTAGTATATTTAAGTAGGGGAGGTGTGGGTGGTGCAACCTCCCACATGGGGAGTCCAGGGGGGCTTGCCCCCCTACTTATCTGTAGTGTAAGATGTTATATTTGAGTTGGGGGGGAAGTTGTGTGTATGTGTTTGTGTTGTATCTCAAGAGTAGAATCAGGATTTTGAATTTCACGGTTTTAGGGTTTCGGTGTTTGGTGTCTTTGGCTATGTAATTTTGAAATTCTGAAATTCGGGATTTCGGTATTTCAAAATTACATAGTGAATATATATATATATATATATATATATATATATATATATATATATATATATATTTAGATATTTGGATCTACTTCTAAATTTTGAACTTTCAAAACATGGACTTTATTATGGTTGAGACCATAAAATTGCAGTTTCAAAACTTCAAAATGTAACCCCCCACACCCCTTCTAATTAAATATACTAACTCTGAGATCGCACTGAAGCAAGCAAAACAGTAAATATACCATTCCACACTGTACATTGATCTTCATTTCAACAGTTCAAAGTTTCAAACTTTAATCTTATGGTCTTTACAATAAGAAAGTCAACATTTTGAAAGTTTGAAATTTAGAAGTAGACCCGTATGGTGTGTGTGTGTGTGTGTGTGTGTGTGTGTGTGTGTGTGTGTGTGTGTGTGTGTGTGTGTGTGTGTGTATATATATATATATATATATATATATATATATATATATATGTATATGGATCTACTTTGTTCAAAAATACGTTACATCGAACAAAGAAAGTAGATGCTCACCAGCGAAATTGCATTTCAACGAAAGTGCACCTTTGCTGAAGCCTAGTTGCCAGATCGGCTGACTAAAAAAATAAAAACACACAGAATACATGTTTTGCAGGGGGGCAAGCCTCCCTGCACCCCCATAGGGAGGTCCCCACACCCCCCTACTTAAATACGCCAACTGCGAGATAACACTACAGTAAGGAAAAGGGAATATTCCCATTCCACACTGTATTGTGATTTCCGTACTCTGTTTTTGAAGTTTTGGTACTTCGACCAACTGGGTTCCACCAAGTGGGTTTCAAAGTACTGAAACTTCGTACAAAGTACATATATATATATATATATATATATATGTTATTTATGTCTAGAATTGTTATGGTCCCTGCAATAACTTGACTAGTATTAATAGTATTGCTTCTATGTTTCTGTACCCTAAAACCTTTATATATAACCACTGAGGAAAGCTATATGCCGAAACTGGTCTGGTAACAATAAAAATTCTCTGCTTCAGTTTCATGGTGCTGGCCCCTTTTTGTTTTCATATTATCATACAACCAATTGCTACTCTATGTGCAGTATGTTCTCTTCATAATCAATGTTAATTTGTGAAAATAATTGGATTGTTTTTTGCTCCTCTTCCTTATACTGTTTGCTTGATGGCGCACCTACCCTATGCCTTATAAACCTATTTGTTCCTGAGATGGTGGGATGAGAACCAAGCCCTTTTACTCCCCAAACAAGGCAAGCTCGATGGACTTTTCATTCCCAGGTGGAGCAAAATGCATATCACCTCATTAGTTCTTTCAGAGGCAGGACTCAGGTGTGAGGGTGGAGGCCACCCTGACAATAATACCAGCTCCCTACTTGAGCCAAACCAATATCCATGGTGGTCAGTAACTCATATATTTGCTGCTGCTATAAAGAGGTCCCATGCATGCTTCTGATTATTTGTTTTTTTTGCCTGCATCTTTGACTAACTTGTAACAGATAGCTACATCAGCTTTTTATTTGACCATGACATCCTTCATCACTCATACAAGGGCTAGCAGAGCAGCATGTCAGACAACATCTGGCCCCCAGAATGAGTGGCTCATTTCCATCCTCAATACCCATGTCCTTTCAACACATCAACCACTAATCAAATGTGTTGGTCATGTAGGTTGTAGTCAAGGCTTTATCTGTCTGTGATACAGTGCCCAGTATAATAATTAAATTTAGATGTATGACTTTCTTACTCTTAAAAAAATAGAGGAGGCTGAAAGAAAGGAAGACATAAACAGCTGTCATATTAGGAGCTATGAGCCTACTGCAGCCTGTTACAAGGGCTTAGAAAAGAAGTTAGATATGGCTCATAAGTTTGATTGTATGGAAACTTTTGGATTTGGGTGTGTGTACAACACATGTATTTTCAGTCTCAAATTTTTTTGAAGGCTGCCATGTGTTTTAGGGAGGGGTTTAGGGTCTTCCAAAAATTCAGTGCTAGAATAATTTAAGTGAATTTATTGTCACTGCATGCAAGTTTGTTTTCAGGATTTTGAAGTGACGGAGTGTTAATTTCATGAGTTCTGACATTATAGTGTATGGCCTTATTGAAAATTCTTCCTAGAAATGGAAACTACAGAGTTTCAGAATTTTATATTTAAGAATGTATCTTTTGTTGACAAGTTTAGTAGCTTCTTTTCAGGGAAAACCTCAGGTAGTATTTACACTACAAAGGGAAATTTGGCCAGGGCATCAGGGAACATCCAGTACTTTTTTTTTGATAGGTACCACAGGATCTTTTACATCTACCAGAGATATTACCAACTCTTTCAGATAGGGCCTCAGTGTAATATCTCTTCCAAAGTATGAGTTAGGAGTGCATCCCCAAACTGTTGCAGTACAATGTCAGCAATCTCATCACCTGGAGATGAAATAGGCCCAACAGCATTCTGGTTTTCCAGCTTCAAAGGTGAGAGAGCTACTCATTGCACTATTGACACTGACTGATATATTAGAAATCATACAACCAGGTCTGACCTTTGTGAGCTGTGGATCAGCTTTCCCATCCATATGGGAATCAGCTTTGCTTTCCATATGGGAATCAACTTTGCTTTCCATATGGAATAACACTGACGTTCAAAGATGAGGGCAAGTATAATGAAATTCATGGTATTGGAGGTATCCTGCATAATTATTTTTTATCAGGTGCTGCCATAAAAGGGAAGGCATACTCAAGATGAGCTTATAAAATTCCCTTTACAATTATTGAGGTACACTCTGGTAACCAGAGCTGTAATAATTTCCATGCTTACAAGAGCAAAGCTGGATACAGAACTAGACAATCTAAAGAGTAGCCTAGGGCCCACTAATTGGGGGACACTGGCCAGAGTCGATCAAAAATCGTATGTTTCTTTTTTAAGAACACACTCCACTTGTGTTACATTGCTTTGTTAAGAACATAAACAGAATGCATCCTTAGTAGCATCTGTATGTAAATCTTTAGTATGATACAAGCACATTTAAACATCAGAGAGTGCAATGTTTAAGACAGGGATGAATTTGGATTGTTATTTGAACACGGAGAATGGATTATGAAATAAACACAGGTAAAGAGGTGCGTGTGTAGGGCTCAAACCCTGTACTTTAAATACAGGACCCTAGAGATAAACTCTTCTACACCAACTGCCAAACTGCCATCAGCAAGTGAATTTCAAGAACTGTTGAGTTTCTGTGCATTTTCAAACAATATTGAGCTCCAGTGTATTTTCAAACAATGTCGAGCTTCTGTGCATTTTCAAGGACTGTTGATTATCTCTGCATTTGCAAAGACTGTTGGGTTTCTGTGCATTTTTAAAGAATAAAAAAGGGGACTGATGGTACAACTCACAAAGATTTATAAACTATTAGCACTTTAGTACACTTGCTTAAATGAATTTCATCAGACCAGGTCTGATGAAGTTCATTTAAGCAAGTGAATGAAAGCACTAACATTCTAATAAATCTTTGTGAGTTGTACCTTCAGTCACCTTTTTTGCTTTTTAAGTTGGTACATTTTTGAAGTCTTCACATTTTTAAAGAATGTTAAGTTTCTGTGCATTTTCAAGGAATGTTGAGTTTCAAGGAAGCAACAATTATTGTTGCTCATCTATTTTCAACGTGTAACTGTTTCGTTTAGCAAATGGCCATCATCAGTGTTTGTGCTATAAATGCTTAAAGCAGCATTAAACCACAACAGGTAGCTTGCTTGCCTTTGGTGCAGAATGCTGTGGGTTATACTCCCCCCTCCATATAGATGGAGTACTGTTATTACAGTGCCCCCTTTAAGGTGGAGGTTCTATACTCCTGAGTGTATCATCTTATGGATGAGATGTCTAGTAACCACAAACCTGTTGTAGGTTTGACAGCTATTCCCTATTGCAATATTACCAACTTACCATTTTTTTTTTAATCTAAGATGTGCAGTTTTTTCTTCTGTGGCAGCAGACACTGACTTTATACATGAAACACTGTAATGTGAAGTTCTTTGCCACCAGCAATCTATTCATTAATTATTGTGGAACTACTCTGATGACTTTTACTTCTGCAGAGATTGTGTATATTTACTGATATTGGTGGATTGTAATGACAGAAGTTTGAGTAAACTTTTGAGCTTAAATTGTTCTGAATGGGCACTTTTGTCATTATTGGCTCATACGTTTTTTTCATTGCTTAGCGGAAAAATGTTCAGACCTACAAATTTAAAATATGCTCTAACACGTGGTGCATTATTAATATAAGGAATATAATTTAATATAATCAGGATGGTGCATCAAAGAACACATGCATGTATGCATGGTCCAAACAATGTGTGCAAGTGGCCTATGGTTTGTAAACAGACCAAAGGTAAACCTAATCCAGCACTGGCCAGATGCATTATCTTTGAATATTTGCTTCAATGCTGTTTCAATGAATGTTGAGTTTCAAGAGCAGAGAAGCTTACATCATGCGAAGTTTGTTTTCATTGTGAAACTGTATTGTTTTGTTTAGCAAATGGCTATGAGTGTTTGTGCCATAAAATGTTAAATAATATTTTGAAATATCTCTAATCATTGTAGAAGCAAAGAATAACATAGTATGTACACTGGCAGGTTTGAACAGTGATTTTTAGTAACTGGGAAGAAGTAGCCATATAATGCAACACTGGAATGGCTAAGGTTGTGCTGTTGGGGGAGGGCTGCTGGGTGGGGAGGGGACCCAAATCCACCACCCTGTCAAGGACCCATTTGATCATGATCTGGCTCTGCACAAGAGTATTTATTTTTTTTTTCAATTCTGATTCATCAATATGTTTCTGAACATTTGCTATTAGTCCAGAACAATTTCACAGGTATTTGAAGGAGTCGATTGATTTTTTTTATTTTTATGGATGTTGTGTTATATATACTACTCTTTGGGATTGTGGCTGCACTGCACTGTGTGCCAACCAACATATATTTTATTTAGTTGTTTTAAGCGGTAGATGTGTGTTTATGTAGCACTATATTTTCCCTTGTATTTGTTTATGTTCTCTGCATGCTTTCTTTTTTATTTATGTTGTAATCATGCAATGTTTACTGTAAAGTATTTATTGTAGAGCACAAAATCTTGGAATAATTCTGTGTTATAATGACAGAATGACTATCTCTCATAATATTGTCCATAAAGAGTAACAAAGTTATGCTGCTTGAAACTATGTGATTTATTTAAGTAATCCTTGGATGAAAGCAATTGCATTTAATAAGCAACCAAAGCTACAGGAAGGCACTTGCAGTTGGTGATGCTTTATCTGTAATTTATACTATTACTGTTTGTTCTTTTATGTGCAAGGCTAGTCTAATACAAAGAAGCAGTCAATTTATTTTATGCATTTATTATATGATAAAATGTAATTTGAGGGCATTTGAAAGATTTCTCATCCCCTTTTTCACAGTACATACAGTTGATGGACAGTACTTCTTGTTAATAGAGGCACATAACATTCTGTAACTGCATGCAAGAAAATAGTAATACTATGCAAACTGTTTACTTTTTGGTGCATTTTCTCAAAACTACAATCTGCTGGAATGCTTGGTTTTAAAGTTCTTGTTCTAGAGTTCATTATCAGTGTATGGAAAGACAGGCCACCACAGGTCATTTCTTAAACTAAATTTAACTGAGAATTCTTTCACTCCCTGCTGTCCTACTTTCTTCCTAATTTAAAAATGTCAGTATCAGGATTTTTCATAAATCATTATTTCACATAATAACAGCTGACCAATTTCACTTCACAATACTGCCCTTTAAGAAAACTAACTAGTAGTTATATGTTGATGTACATGTTTCATTGCATGGTATGCTTTCAGATAAAACAATGGCTGCATATGAAGAGAATTAATGCAGTGAAATGATAAGCTTTAAGAAATAATACATCATCACACATGCTTTCAAGATATGTAACAATTTAACAGAAAAAAAATTGCAGTATTTTTGATTAAGAAAAGACCACATCTCCTCAGTCTGTATTATTCACATCCTGATAACATTCATTACTTAGTAAAGTTCACTAAAACATAATGTTTAAATAGAAATGATTATCAGAAATTGAGAGAGACATGGAAGAGAAAGCACCTTGTATTCCAATTTCTAAAAAAATAACTTTGAGATCACCAATTTTTACTGAAGTGAGATAAACTGACTTCAAACCAATGGCAGTTTGACAAGGTAGGCTTGTTGAAGTGTGATTGTGTGTATCAGGTCTTAATGGAGCTTGCATTAAAACTTCCATGTTTTGCAACCTCACTTTCTATGTTGTCCAAGACTGTAACACAGCTTCTGTGAACATCCCTAAAATGTCTACCATCCTGCCTTCCCATTCTAATATTTTCTCTTATTGATTGTCTAATATAAAGAAAAGCTAACACACTACCAAAAAATGCTGCTTACTACTGTTTTCACAACGTCTTTGATTAGTTCTTTCATAATCTTTTTGCTTGCAAGACATTGTAATCTTTGCCATTCAGACCCATCTTCTTTGGTTTTTTTTGTTTTTTTTTATTGATCCTTTGACTTTCGGTTTCTATACTTCATTCTCTTCCAATTTTTTTTTGTTGTTGACATTCACACTCTGGATAATGTACTGCACATGTTCTCTTTCTAACTACATACATTTCAGGACATACCCTGCATGTACATGTTGCCATTTGTCAAACGCATCAGACCCATCCATTGCATAATTATTTGTAGTGTTATGTTTCTTTGCACCTCAGCTGTACCTCAGCTCTGTTGTCATCTGTTTTGTGTACCATGCACTATCATCTGTATGTGTGCATCAGTCATGCATAGGCTGCAGCCTGTAGATGCTGTGAGGTGTATCACTGAATCTGATGTGGCCTTTCTGGGCTGTATACGTATATGTTTTCTAGGACTCAGTAGTGTATTGTATGCACGATATTCTTTAATAAAGTCGCAATCCTGGAATAAAAAAAAAAGTGTAACAGACTAAGGTTAGACATATGCTTCCTATGACACAGTTCTACTTGCATGCAGTCTTCTACAAAACATGCAGCATTGTCCTGGCATATGCTTCTTATGACACATTCCCACTACTCTCCTAAAAAACAAACAGCACTATCCTGGGAGACAAAACCATGCTATTTGTCTAGTCAATTTACATGACAATTCATATAACCGTGCCTCTGTATATGCTATTGTTTTCATTTCACCTAAGTTTGCAACACAGATGCTCATGTGTTCCAGTACTTCAGCACAGCTTCAGCAAGGTCTTCTAAGTTTTTCTGTGAGTGGCTTTATGGAAACACTGTTCTGTGATGTCTGTCTTGCATAGCATTCCTTGCCAGTTAATAGATCAAATATTGTTATATTCTCTTATCAAATTTAGCTCTCAAGTTAACACAAGTTCTTTATTCTGTATGTGGTACAGCATGATAAAGTTTTCAGCCAGGCACAGACCTTTCTGTCACATTCATTGGCATAATATTTCAAAGCCATTGATCCTGATGCTTGAACTTCCATCTTGTCTGTGTTTGTTATTATACTTTCCTACACATGCATTATCCATGGCACCATATCATTTTAGTTTTCTTTATTTTTTTTTATTTATTTCATTAGTTATTTGTGATGTTATATGTGTTTCATTTTTACCATATTCTGTGAATGCTTGTATAGCATAACAGAGTGTTCTCCAATGTTTGAAAATTATCTGAACTATAGCCCCCAGGCTATCACATTTTCAGGCAAGATAGACCTAAGAAGAAAGGCAGTGGTATTGCAGTTATTTACTCTGAATAGCTCTTGCTGTACCATCTTTCAATAACCCTGCCAAACTTCCACCCAGCTGAAGTTCTCATTGTTCCCTTTAAATTGAACAATCACAAGAAATTAGCAATTGCTTCCATCTATATCCCCCCAGGCAACAACATCCTTACCTTAGAGCTCTTTATCTCCTGGATCTCTCAGACTGTCTCTTATGAAACTGTTATCTTGGGTGGTGTTAACATTGATTGGAATGCCCTTGATATTGATTCCCCTAACACCTCCATTAACCTCTATGGCTTCTCCCAGCTCATCTCTACCCCTGTCATCTAAATAAACACACCAACTCTGACTCCACTCTAGATTGGGTCATCACCTCCAACCCTAACTCCTACCACAGCCCTTCCACCCTACCTGATACACTAAGTGAGCACCATCCCACTTTCATCCTTCCATACTCCTACTACACAAATCCCAGCAATACAAAGACTGCTGTAAGCTCTCAATCTTTAAAATGGGCACTTCAACCACTCACTCTCTAGAATTAACTGGCCATTCCTCTATGACCTCCTCCTTAGAGGAAGCTGTCCTGGCATTTAACAACACATTTCTAGACACATTTAGCTCCTTAGCCCCCATCAGGAAAATAAGAATCAAAACCAATGTTGCCCCCTGGTTAACACAAGCCACTCGTACACTTATGAATAACAGAGACAGTGTGTGGAGAAAAAGAAAAAAATCTAAAACTTCCACTGATCTTCAATCCTATAGAAAGCTTTGTAACTTAATTAAAAACAAGTCACCCTTGGCTAGAAAAACTATTTCCAAATTCTGGCAATCAGTAAATAAGCTACTACATCCTGGAAGCCCCTCATCACCTAATCCATGCCCTAACAGCTCTTCCACTGATACTGCTACCTTTCTTAATTCCTCCTTCATCGACTCGATTCGTACTCTAACTAAAAATGACAACATTGCCTACCCCACTTCCCATCCATCAACCCATACAACCTCTTACTCTTTTAAATCCATCCCCACAGCTTATATCAAATCACTTCTCTGGAAACTAAAAACATGCTCTCCATCCGCAAATAGCCTACCTCCTCAGTTCCTAAAATCTGCTGCAAATTCTGTCACCTACTCTAACTCCATTTTAATCAATAGGTCAGTCAAGAAAACATTGTACCTGAAATCTGGAAGAAAGCCTATGTCAAACCCTATAAATCAGTTGACTCCTCAAATTTCAGATCAATTGTCATTCTATCACCCCTGTCAAAAACTTTCTAAAAGTGCATTTATAAACCACTCCTTGACCACCTCCTGCTAGAAAATCTCCTTACCCCTACACAACATCATTTCCACCCAAATCACAGTACAGCTACTACTCTGATATATTTTACTAATTTTATCGCAAAATCTCATGACAACAAGTTAATCACCTGTTTATTTCTCAACCTCTTCAAAGCCTTTGACACTGTTTACCACCAATTACTTATTTCCAAACTAGCTACCCTTAATCTTTCCAACTCTGCACTTTTTTGTTCTCCAGTTATCTCTCCAACAGATTCCAGGCAGTAAAATGGCAATCTAACCTTTCTCCCTTTTTACCAGTACAAACTGGGGTAGTGCAAGGCTCTATTCTTTGACCTCTACTATTTAATATCCTTACTAATGAGCTATATTCTTCCACTCCTCTCTCTTCTGTCATACAATATGCTAATGATTCCACAATGATCTCCTTCTGCGATAATATCACCCAACTTCACACCCTCACCCAAGAGTCTCTGCACTGAGTCGAAAAATGGCTAACTTCCAACCAATTGCTAATAAACCCTAAGAAAGCTAAGCTTCTCCTATTCCTCTCCAAATCCCTCCTACATCATAAAGCTTCATTTACTGTTTCCTCCTTCAACAACACTATAATTTCTGTTGAAGCTCACACTAAACTGTTAAGAGTTTTTATTGATGACCAACTAAAGTTCGATCTCCATATTCAGCAGTGCGTCAAAAAGGCACATCAAAAGATAGGCCTACTCTATAGGCATAAAAATTTCCTCACAAATGCTTCTAGGGTCTCTGTTCCACTAGCTTTCCTACTACCCACCCTACTCTATGCCACACCTATTCTCACTAACATCAAAGCCGAACTTCTGTCTAAATTGGAACATACATATAATAAAATGACTAGATTTACCACAAACCAACCCTACCACTCTCTCCACTGCCTAACACTGAAAAACCTGCACTGGTTGGAATTTCGTCATCAAATTCTACTACCCCAGCTTCTCATGGTTGGTTCTGTCCTACATGAGCCTTCTCCTACCCCTCTTTCTCTACCCTCATCTAACCTTATACTCCAGCCAGGGTCTCTGTAGCTCCCAACAAAATCTCCTGGAAGTTTATTTGTCCAATAAAAATATTTGCAAACTCCTCTACAGCTACTCAGTGGCAAATGCTTGGAACAAACTACCACTAAATGTTAGACAGATCTCTAAACCTAACTCTTTCAAAACAATCCTCAAGTATATGTATATCATAGATATGCTTATGCAATGACCCAATTTAATCCACCTCCCATCCTCTAATACTACCGCAGCTACCATTTCTCCCTCATCTCTTTTGTATCTGCTTTTAACAAGCATACTAATAGTCAGTAGTTCTTACAGCTTCCAGAGCTGTAATCTTGGAAATTGGCTTTTGCCAAGGGATTATCTACCGTATATATTCAACATCTATAATTTTGTTTAAGGTTATTACTACTTGACCTGAAAAAAACCTGCAGTGGTTGGAATTTCATTATCAAAAAACAGTGATGACAGTGTGTCAGCTTTTGACAGTGCAACTATGTATCTGTAGACTGTCAAGAAAATAGCTGTAGTCAGCCTCATACTTTTGTGTAATGCCTTCTAGAACATTCCTCTAGTTTCACAGGAATAGCTCTGCAGACACTGATAACCATTACATATGCAATGTTGTATTGGGGATGTTGACATTAGTGCATTCACATGATTGTCCATATTGTCATGCTCATAGCGCTGTACTGTAAGACTATTTTCCTCTGAGTACCTATGTCTACAGTCAGTGTTTAGTAATGTATTTTTTCTTTCTGTTTTGCAAATTTGTCAGAATTTTTAATATTCTTCTTACTATTGTGTGTAAATCTGTACTTGGTTATGTTCAGTTTATACACCTTTTTTAGTATGTTGTTTCTTCTTACTCCTCACTGAGCTGGCAACACGACACCATAAAAACTCCACTGCCAATCATGATCGAACAGGTGATCCACTGTGGTGACCCCTAACTGGGAAAAGCCGAAAGAAGAAGTTTTTCTTACTCCTAGACATAATGTAACAACTCTTGTCATATGATTACTTTTGTTATTTGTACTATTTGGAGCTTTTCTCCTCAGGTCTTTGCTGAAAAAGGACTGCTGCCCAGTCAGAATAACACAGTCAACAAATGTCAAATAAAATAAAAAATAAAATCTGTGTAGCTCCATTTTGTTTTATTTATATTGTTTTCTTATAAATGGCTGTCAGATGTCTAGCTGCCAGATATTAACTTGTCTGTCTACCATGAGTTAGCAGTGGCCAGTATTTTCTGGTTTATTCACAAATACAATTTATTCATTAAAGGGACAAGGAGCATATGGAAAAAAAATCTAACAACCATGTTGCATAATTTAATCAGATTTTTCTGGGCCTGTCTAGTCTTGTATATTGCTTTACAGAGTAGACAGTAGTCTGGCTACTCATGCCATGCAGTGCCCTAAAAGTGTTTGTGTCATAAGGAAAAACATGCCATTTGCAAGGACTATTTTAGTTTAAGTAGGGTCTTTGAAGATGTGTTAGTGTACAACATTCATTTACATTTTTGCAAGTGCCAGACTTTCAACATTCAGGTCACACATATTTTTCCCATGACATATGTGAACAGGATGAACTAAATATGTATTTCAATTACATTTACTTGTTGTGCCAAATGTGGATGTTTTCTCATACTCTAAATCCATGCTACTCAAATTGTGGTCCAGGGACCATTACTGGTCTCTGGGTTATTTTTCTTTTCTCTTCCATTACTTTTTTAAAGTTAAGACATGCATTTTGTTACTTAAAGAGATAAGCTACGATATACACGTCTCACGGGCCACCTTAACCAGGGTTCTGACACTTGACACTAATCAATTTGCTAATTGATAGCTTTTGGTTCTTTGCTGGAGCAGAAAGCCTGTGAATATAAAGGGGGTGGGAGCTGCTAGCTGTGGAAGCAGATACTGAAGCATGAGGCAAGGTTTTTTTCTATTAGTATTAATGTTCACCATTCCCGCTGCTGCAGTAACCCTTAGTCTATATGGGCTGTTTCCTGCCCGGAAAACAACAACCAGCCAGCTTCAGACATCCCTGTTTCCTCTCCATTCCTTTACTCTGACTGCTGACTCCCTCTTTGGGATTATCCCAAAAAGTGGTCAGAGTGAAGCTTTCTTCTGTATTTTCTGTACATGGGCAGGAATCTGCTAAGAGATGAACTTCTGATAGATTAGCCACAGTGGGAAATCCCTCCACTCAGAAATGTTTGCCCTTTTAAAAAATATATAACTTCTTTTTTTTTAAATTAAAAGCAGTATTTCCCCTTATACTTTTTCAGAATAACAGAAGTTTCCTGTCAGTGACCTCCATTTTCAGCTAAACTGTTTATTCATGTATTTTGGACAAATTTTGTGAGAAATTATATACTGCTTGTGTAAACTTTCCCCACGATCCATGAACAATTATGTAGGCTTTTCATGATCTACATGATGTTTACACGTTAACAAGATGAGCAGCAGTGCTAATTTCATATGCATGATGGTCATCATACTTACATGAATACAAGCATATTTATTTCATAGCCAGTAGCTATATTGATGGGCCAGAAAATTTGAACAGCATGACCACACACAGTAAACAAATAAGCTTGCCTATCAGCAAACCTGCTAAGCATGTTAGGGCAAATAATGCAAGCTGTAACAGGCAAGAAAAGTGTACTGAGTGTAATGTGCACATACATGAAACGTATGAATACAGAAATAAGTAGGGAAGGGTAAATGGCAAAGACAACTGCAATAGATGGGTTAACAGGGAGAAAAAGTCTACTGAGGACAATGGGTATAGAAATCAAAGAGATGCATAGAGAAACATATATGAGGGGAGGGGAAAAATGTTCAAATTGCAATAAGATAATTGATTTAAAAATGCTTATGTCACAATGAAAATTTTGTAATAATAAAATCATGCAATATGCATGCATACCTCTCAACCTCTCAATGCAAGAAATCTAGACAAAGCCAGAAATAATGGGAGCACAAAGGCCCAAAAATATGGACATATTTTAAAAATTGCTCCTTTAAACTTAGACAGTTGCTAGAATGACAGATTTTGCATTATTATACATTTTTGAATGCTATGAAGTCTGAAACTCAAAAGGTCTGTCATTATTTAGTGTTATTTAGTGACTTGAGTCCTCAATGATTTGCCATAAAACCACAAATTTTATGAGGAACAGACCAAAAATAAGAGGCACAAATCTGGACTTTCTGCAAAAAATCTGTACAGTTGAGAGATATGTTAAATGCATGTCATAATTAGTTCTGGTCACATTTATTGAGCAAATATATGTAAATAAAAGCAGACATGATATTATTGGATGTGATAGTTACACACATTTACATTATAACACAGGAATACATGAAATATGAATGTTATTAACATGCTGAGTTGAAATGTCAGTCAGCAAGGACAGTACATACATTATGGGATATTTGTATAGAGTGCATTTTGTCAACATAACATGTTGTAAAATATGAATGGCTTAGAAACCAAAATCTTCTTTTGTAAGAATCTAACCCATCCTATCAATATTACCACTAAACTGGGTATTAACTGTATATGCCATAGACATAGACCTAACACATGTAGCAGGAGGATCACTCTTGGAGAGAATTATACACTTCAATAGTCTAATGGTTATGCATCTCATTCAGTGTTACAAATGTGGGAGCAGAATGAGACATATGTAATACCCTTCGGTAAGCACTCCTGCCTGACACAGTTATTGTGCAAACAGATAAGATGAGATGCAAATACCACATTATGAGCAGTGTATTCCCTACAGCTCTGTATTGTTGGCAT
The DNA here is from genome assembly GCF_019279795.1 of Protopterus annectens. Lineage (NCBI taxonomy): Eukaryota > Metazoa > Chordata > Ceratodontiformes > Protopteridae > Protopterus > Protopterus annectens. The sequence goes on from NC_056731.1 coordinate 1,804,935,284, forward strand.
CTGCCACAGGAGGTAGCAATGGATATTGTCACAGACAACTGAAATTAATGTGTTAATTAAGAAAGGATCCCTGATAGTGAATGCCATAACAGCATGTCATACTGATGGTAATTAAATGAGTATACTTATGTACACACATGTGATCATTCCTATATCAATGTTCCGTGGTCAAGGAAACTTTCTCTGTATGTTTGTAACATATTACCCTGGAACTGGAGCACACTTGTGTACACCACAGTACTCAGTGCATGTGCAATAGTAGCACTTTCACTATGACATTGGCAAAACAAATGTCTACTGCCATGAAACCCAAAGCTACGTTCATATATGTCCATGCAACATATCAAGGGATAAGACTAATGTGCTGATTGTTGTGTGACATCACTATGTTCACACAAAATGATTCCCTATGCTAGAATTGAACATCAAGCTGTACAACTCCTCCAGCTAACAATATGGCTAATAATCACATGCACCACAGTGGAACTGTTATCATAGCTATTGAACTCCAGCTATGTGAAGTCATTAAATCAGTCATACTTTATTTTTAAATTTTTAAAATGAATGGGGAGGACTCTGCCACTCTATTCATACACACTAGAATTGGTGGATGCCTTTCCTGCTGAACAGTTAAGGTCAGAAATGCTTATTTTAACTCAATACTGTTTTAAAAGACTTGCCTTAGTGTTGAGAAAATAAATGCCAAAGTAGGATCAATGAATGCACCATGGTATAAGTGCATCACCAATTGTCATATGTGTGGTTATATGAAAGCATTACATCATGTGTATGAATCAAGGAATTTGTGTCCCTGTAATTGTTTAGAAGGAATCTTGCTGTATATCAGACAACATTGCTTGATGCTAGGTATACCCAAGCACACCTGAGGCCCCTGTTGTTGTCACTTTGATGGTAGAACAGCAATTTTGTACAATGTGGATATAAACCTGTATTGGAACACATACCTTACATAAGCAACAATGTACATTACATTTGCTCATTTCATCAGTCCTCGGGAGGTGTCTCACTATAACTGTTACGGAGCAACAGTCTATTCAAATGACAGCATTAGCCTTCAATAAGCCTTTCCAAAGGAAATGTAGAATAAACTCTTATAAGAGGAAATGACATCTGCACATGAACATAGCACATGTGGGTGATAACACTGTTAAAAACATGTACACTGACTGTAAGTGTAGGGATTTGAATTATATGGGTAATATCACAAGCTAATGAACATTTTCTGAAGTGCAAGAAAAACTACAGATTTATTTTACAACTGTGACAATGCATGGTTCAATGAATGACATCACCATTGTGCATTACCTTGATGGTTCTACTGAAAAGAGGTTGCACAGCACAAGGACACTGTATAGCTATACCTCATAGGTGTATTTGCAGCCTATTCAGAAGAGTAAGATGAAGAAGCACACACATAACAGAAGACAGTCAGTCCTGTATTTGGACTCCCCGCCTATCTACTGAAAGCACTCCCTACCTATCTACTGAAATCATCTACATGCAAATGTATTAGATACACACTCCACATGAAAAGTCTTACTGCATATGAGCCACATAGTGCATTTAAATGTATGACATCAGCTGTGTCATACGAAGGAGATGTGTGTGCAATAATGACTTCTACAGATACATGGGATACTAAATGTTGTCATATCTAAGGGGTGTAAGACACTCATGCATGCATTTATATTCACAAACACAGTCAGGAGAATCTCACTGCTGTATTTGAACTCCCTACCTATCTACATAGGAGTGTATTATAGGCATGTGCCACAGGCGACGTCTGACCTTAGTGATGTGAGAGTGCATTATTGAAATGATTACCGCATCTGTGTTTTGAGGACAATATACATTTGTAAACTTAGTGAAAATGGGATGTGGGATTGATCTGACCATATAAATGTCTCTCACAAATGCAAGTCACATGAATGCAATTGCTGAATTAATGCTCCAAATTGTAGCTTGCTACAGATCCCCCACCATGCCCCAAGATTCTCACTACACCTTTCTAAACATACTGGAAAATATTAAGATACAACCAAACACCCTAATACTTGGTGATTTCAACTACCCTGTCATTAACTGGGAAAACCACTCATGTACCAACACCTTTGCCCAACGGTTCTTGAAATTCATAAATTCCAACGCCCTGGATCAACTAATCCATAGTTCCACCAGGGGCTCACATATCCTAGTCATTACCAGCATGGGAAATTGATGCTCCACACCTATAGTCACCCCCTCGTTGGTCAGGTCTGAACATAAGCTAATCACCCTTAACATCCACATCCCACCCTCATCCCCCCAGTAAGAAAACCTCCATAAAAAACTTCTCCAAAGCCAACTTCATGCTACTCAAGTCAGAACTGACAAATGTCATGACACCCACACAGATGGGAACTGAAAGTTTGACTGCTGAATCCTACACTAAGGCACTGTATGAGCACATCCACTCATGCATAAATTGTGCCATCTCAAACAGAGCCAAGATGCTGTCCTCCAAAAAAAGGAAGCCACTCTGGTGGTCCCCTGCCATAAACAAACTTTACAACAAAAGGAAGAAACTGTTGCAGAAAAGAGGAAAATCTCAGGATGCAAAAAACACCCTTACCAGCCTCACTAAGAAACTGAGATCCTTCATAAAATCCTCCAAAGCTAGTTACAAAAATAAAATTGCCAAAAATTCCAAAGACAACCACAAGGCATTCTATAACTATGTCAAGAATCTAAATGGCAATGCTCAGATCTGCTCTGAGCTACAACAGAATGGCATTAAATATACTGATCCCAAGGATATTGCCAATATCCTGGCAGATCAATTCAGTGCCAACTTCACCCACCTCTCACCCCCCAAATGGCCTATCTTAATACCGGAAGATTGCCAAATTCTGGTAATAACGGCCCCACAGGTAAAAAATGCACTCTCCAAAGCTAAGAATACAGCATCCATGGGACTAGATGACATCCTGGGCTGTGTACTACATGAACTACAAAATTAACTGGTACCTCACCTAAGTGTCATGTTTAATCATAGCATCACCTCAGGCTTCATGCCCACTGAGTGGCGCACAGCTGCAGTTATCCCACTCCACAAGGGGGGATCAACCTTGGATCCTGGAAACTACCACCCCATCAGTCTGACATGCCTGATCTGCAAGGCCATGGAATGTATTATCATTGAACTTATAAACAAAGACATTGGCAACCTTCAAACACTGGACCCCACCCAGTTTGGGTTCGTGAAGGGCTGATCTTGTCTCCTGAACCTGATTGACTTCTTTGAATCAGTCTCCAAAGCCATGGACGAGGGTAAGGTGGTCCACACAGCCTATCTAGACATTGCCAAGGCCTTAGACACCATCCCCCACTCTGGAATCATAGACAAACTTACTAAGCTGGGCATTAATCACTACATCACTCAATGGGTTGCCAACTGGCTTACTGACAGAACCCACACTGTAAAAGTAGTCGACTTCAAATCCAGCTCCAGACAAGTGACAAGTAGATTACCTCAGGGTTCAGTCCTGGGAACGCTCTTGTTTGGCATCTACTTCTCTGAAGTGCAGGCCAACATTTAGGGACTCTGGCTAACAAAGTTTGCAGATGACTGCAAACTGGGAGCCATTATTGCATCCCTAAATGATGTGGATACTCTACAAAAGGGCCTTACAGAAACAGATGCTTGGTGCCAGAGCCATGGGCACAAGCTCAGTGCCAAAAATGTATAGTTATCCCCTATGGGAAAAAAACATGTACCCATGAATTACTACATAGGTGGTAGTACACTAAACACTGAAATTGTGATAAGAAACTTAGGGACACAGGTAGACAGTGGTCTCATCTTCGATAACCACATCGCCACAACAGTCAGAAAATCCTTCTATGTGGCAAACCTCATCACTAAGGGCTTTTCATCCAGAAAAAAGGAGGTCATTGTCCCACTGTACTCATCCCTTATTGGACCCATTATAGAATACAATGCCCCATTTGGTATGTACCTCTCAAGACATCTGCAATAACTGGAAAGGCCGCAAAAATACTTCAGTAAAAGAATCACATGCCTAAAGCAGATGCCCTATGCTGACCATCTTAAAAAAACTCCAGCTATCCTTTGTCACATATCTACTCAGAGGCAATCTCTGCTTAACATACAAGGCCATGTCAAACCCAGAGCTGTTGGACATGCTACACTTAAAGAAATCCCAATCCCTCAGAGCCACACTCCAGGGATCTAAACCTTGTCATCACAATAAACAAAACATGCTGGAGGGATAGGTTCCTGACCCAGAGACTCCCCAGACTCTGGAATAGACTGCCCATACATGTCAAGCAGAGCACCTCTTTGGCCCTCTTCAAAAGGAACCTTGATGATTGGATGGGAAAAAGGAAATTTACCCCGGGGATCACATCAGTCGCCCTGCTAGATAGAGGTCCAGAGAAGTAAATAGTGTGGGAAGAAATAGCCAGTGAATTATTATGGCTAAGCTTGTATGGGCCCTAGGGCTGATAGCTTAGTATCAACCTATGAACCTATGTTATGGACCCACCATCAAACAGTACGTATGGTCAAATTGACACCACTCCATATACATGCACACATGCACACTGGACTGCTGTGAGATTAAAACCTCTTACTCACTTAATTGTACAATTCAGAGGACACAATATTTAATGCATGCACCACTACATAAGTCTGAATTCTATACTGTGACAGTGCACGGTAGATAGGATTAGCTTTTCATTCTATGTCAAAGAAGATATTCTGATGTTGAAGGTTTTTTTTACAAATCCATATTTTTTGATATGAAGGAGTAAGTGCAATCTTATGATCAATAATAAAAACATACTTCTGACTTAGGTCATCTAGGTTCATAGGTTCATAGGTAGGTACTAGGCTATCGGCCCTGGGGCCTATACAAGCCCAGCCAAAATGGTACCCTGGCTTTTGCCACCCGAGAAGATTCTGCTGTCATTAATATATATTGTTGAACTGAAACTGTCATTTATGTGTGTTGTGCACATGAGACACACACACTTGTGAAACACATGATGGACAATGAATCATTCATGGATCATCAGGTTATGATGATGGTATGTAAACATTGATGAATGGTACTGATATTGGCAATGGTACTAGCAATGGTATGTGCTCAAGCATGGGTAACTTGGACTGTCAATACCAAGCAATACATAATGTTCCAATGCAGGATGGCTAAGTAATGATAAAGTGTGAGTGCCAAGGCTGTATGTAGTTGTATATCATTTGTAAGTGTCGGTGCTGCAGTACAGAACCAACTGTCCAGAATGAAGTGGTCAATTAACTACACAGTTCACTGCATTTCATATGAGTACATTAAGGAATTTCTAAGTAATGAAGTAATATAATTCAGTTGTTGTTGTGTCTTTTGGCTTTTCCCGGTTAGGGGTCGCCACAGCGGAACTCCGGTCCGCTAATGATTGGGAGTAGATTTTTACGTGCAGAGTTGCCAGCCCTGAAGCACAACCTTCACCGAAGGTATGCCCATTCACGCATGTCTCCTCACAGAAGACATTTTAGCTGAGAATCGAACAGGACAACGTCTTACTGTGAGGCGACAACATATTCAGTAAGTATACTTATTTGTGTTCAAAATCTGTTCCTAAAGCACAATGCTGAAAAACGTATTTGCACAGATGTTGGAAAAGTGTTAGCACATCCGTGACTATACTTTGATGTGTTGAACTTGGAATGTGAAGTAGCAGTGTTTAGTGGTGCTCAGTGGTGCTAACCTTTGCACAAATAATGAGCAGAAAGGAAATGTTATGATTTTGATTGCATGTAAAACAGATCTGTTTTATCTTAACACATTGCATTTATATGTTTTGCATGTTGTAGTATACCTTTCTATGTTAGGGCCAAAGCTTAATTCAAAAATGAATTGTACTTGCCTTCCCTGTTTGTGAGATATTAGTTGGTGAGCAAATATCAGAAAAAGGTGAAAACCTTAATTGGGTTAGCGTTCTTTAGCACAAATAGGCCTAGGGTAGAGGCATGGTCATCAGCAGTCTGGGCAGTAATGAGTGGAAAAAATCTACCAGTCAATATAACTTTCTCTGTGGCACAAGTTATAAGCTTAGTGAGCTGAATAAAAAAAAGCAGAGTTGAAGTAGGGTTCTAGTCCAGTATGCAAATTATTTTACAAAGGGTATCAGAATATGATTATCATATTATCATAATTAATTTTGATTATGACTGTAAGAATATATAGGAATGACTATCCTAAATATGTTGATGGTCCAAGTTGTGTCATTAATGCCTATTGAAAATAATCTTTTACACCTGCTATATATCAGACATGCTTCAAGCAGAGCCAGATCAAGGTCAAATGGTGCCCAAGGCAATGTAATGGATCAAGACCCCCACCCGGCAGCCCTCCCAAGGATTCCAGTGTCCCATTACTAGGTTATTTTTCCCCAGTTACTATAAACACTGTTCAAACCTGTTAGTATTCATACTATTTTTTCTTTACTTCTACAATAATTACAGATGTTTAAAACTTTTATTTCAAACATTATACAATAAACACTTATAGCCATTTGCGATCCAAAACAACACAGTCTCACAATGAAAACAGCCTTAGCATGAACAGTAAGCTTCTTTGTCTTTGAGACTCACATTCATTGAAAGCAGCATTGAATTACACCTTCAAAGAGAATGCATCTGGACAGTGGTGGATTAAGTTTACCTTGGCTGTTTTCAAACCATAGGCCCCTTGCACATGTTTTTAGGACCATGCATACATATATGTGTTCTTAGATGCACTCTGTTGATTGTACTAAATTATTCTCCTTGTATAATGCAGTAACATTTGCTAGAATGTGTTTTTTTTTAATATTTTTATTAAATGTTTTGAATTCAAAATAAATCCAACATAAACTAAAAACAAAAATATAATTCTAACAAGCATACACTACAATAACCACATACAATACATCATGTAACTATTTACAAATCTCATCCAAACCCTGATCTTGAGAAATTCAAAACAGTTTACTTTATTGCATCCTTTTGAAGGTTTGAACATTTTTCTAGGAAGCAATGAAACAAAATGCATGAACCAATAATAACAAAAATGTCCATATCAGTACATTTCACCGATAAATGTCTACTCAAACTTTTGTCATTACAATCCAGCAGTATCAGTCAATATGCATAATCTCTGCAGAAGTAAATTCATCTGAATAATTCAACATTAAAGAGATCTGTATGCTGGTGATATTACAAGTGGTAACGGCTGTCAAACTGGTAACAGTTTCACACTTATTAAGCATCTTGTTCAAAGGAGGGCACTCATGAGTGCAGCACCTCTATCCACCCCCCTACCTATATGACGTGGGTCTAGAACACACAGCCTTCTGTAATAAAGGTCAATAAATTACATCCTATACTAACATTAGTTTTGAATCTTTTAACACAAACACTGATGATGGCCATTTGCTAAACAAAACAAGTTATGCACTGAAAACAGACTTAGCATGAGCAACAGTAAACTTCTATTCCCTTGACACTCAACATTCATTAAAAATGCAGGAAAAACTCAACATTCTTTGGAAATGCAGAGAAACTAAAATGTATAGATACTCAACATTATTTGAAAATGCAGTGGAACTCAACATTCTTTGAAAATGGACAGAAACTCAACAGTACTTGAAAATGCACTGAACTTAAAAGTCTTTAAAAACACATTTTGTAGTTGTAGTAGTGAAGACTGGCTCTATACTCCTGTTCTCAAGGTACAGGGTTTGAGCAGGAATAAGTTCACCGACCTGCCATCCCTAACTGGGGTATTTTACAGAGACACACATATACCAGCTGTATTAACTGTCTCAGCAGGCTCACTATGGCACACCAGTCCTGCTGGTCATCAAATTTCCACACATGCATACTGTGGTAATTCAGTCCTGCTTCTTGCTAGCCATTAAATCCCCCTGCTTGTTCCAGTAGCCTAGTCCTGCTCCATGTTATTAATCAAATCTGCCCATTCGCTGTGGTAGTTCTGTCTTGCTTTGTGCTGGAAATGAAATCTACCACTCTGCAGGCTGCTGGCATGTAATGTCCGAAGTAAGGATGCTTGATGCTCTCATAGAAGTTTCTGGAGCTTGCTGCTCTTTTTTTATATGGAACTGTCCCTCAAGTTCATTCAGCCCCCCAGTTTTACAGACATCTTTAACTTATGTCTTCAGATATTTTATTTCTAAACGATTTTATTTTTTATCAACTCCCCCTCCCAAGCCAACATAGGGTACTCCAGCCAATACAAGCTCCAGGAAACTGCCTGGGTCACCTAGTGCTGGATCCAGCTCTGGCTTCAAGAGAAAGTTAATTGAGTGTACAATGTGGCGTAAGACAAAAAGTCACCTCATTTTGCAATAACACTTGAAATGCCATTTAGTGTCACAAACTACAGTTGCTTGTTGCCACACCCCAAACAAATGCTGAGGACTACAACTGGTAAAACAGAAGGGGGTTAGGCAGATACATAGGCAACACATTCACAGGAAAGACACATAAAAACAAGCAGTATGAGTTTCACTGAAAACTGCATTCAAACCATTATCAAGATAAAAATTAAGATCAAAGACCATCATTATCATAGCACCTTACAGAGGAAATCAAACTTCACACATCTCAAAATCACACCTTTGAAAGTACAATGATAACCTAGTCAGACAATGGAAGATGCAGTTACTATTCTTCAGCAAAGTCATGACAATATGAAGATGCCATACGATGAAATTTGCTTTCATAAACATAATGAAAAGCCAAAAGTACAAAGTGGTGAGAGAGAGAAGGGGTGAAGATAGAGAAAGATGGGCAGATACATATGAAAAGGTGGTATTATGGGTCATTAACACACATCTTTACGGTGTGTCCTCCTCATTCATCTGTTAGGCTATGTATCATTAACTTATGTTTCTGGGGATCAAGAAGCTATAGGACAGGCAAGACATGAGTAGAATAATGGAGGTTTACTAAATCTTCCTCATGGTAATGGATGTGTTTGCAAATGCTTTTTATAACATTATTCAAAATCTGTTAATTAAAGATAATAACTGTATAAAAATTAAGATATGTCATGAAGCATATCCCAGAAGTACATCACAGTATGAAATAATGTGACAGACATCTGGAATAAAACCCTTCATGTTATGGGCAAAAATGAATCTTCAGACAATTGATTTAACTCTCAGCAGAGAAAATTGCACTTTGCTATATCTAATAATCAAAAAACTGTTAGAGTAACTGTTGCCACGTGTTTCCTTTACTCTGCCTTTACTTTCATTCCAATTGTGCAGCATGTTTAAGCATCTATGCATAAGGATAACTGGACTACTGCAGGCGATGGCAACAACTGACCAGGTTTTGCCATAGGACATGAACAGCCATTCACTGTCAGTCAGCACTGGTGTGAGTTGCCAATGTCTGTGCAAATTCTAAGGAATAAACAAGTGAAGGCTTTCTTATGACCCATTTCTAACCAGAATTTTCTGTATTTGGACTGTCCCAACACCGAGGGTAGGTGACAACAACAGAATAATGTTGTAGAGGCAGTTGTAACAAATCAAGTGTGTCAAAAAGACACAAGTGAAGTGGAGAGCTATGTATGGGTCATTATAATTTTGTGAGATAAGTACCCATTTTTGACTTTTTTTTTTACTTTTAAATAGAGAGGAATGCTGGGGAAGGAGCTTAGAAATGTAACAGTCAGGTAGGTAGGTAAGGTGATAAAGCAGGTGCAGACATACATGACAAACAAGACAGACAGGGATGGTGATGGCCATAAAAGATTTGTTGACACCATGACTGGGGCTAGGTAGGGGACATTGGAAGTGCACCCATGTCAAACCTGAGAATAGTGGGAATCTAGTCCTCACACTGAGAATTTTCATCATTGTCTCCTTTCTCAGTTTCCTGTGTCAGTGCTTGACATGGCATCATGTTGGCATTATGATGAAGCACCTTTTCTACACGGATGATTTGAGCACCAAGGTCTCTTTCCATGATACCCTCCACCAGCCCCATATAAAATATTTCTCAAAAAATTAAATAAAAAAAGTAGAGAGATGCGATGATGTAAGAAAAAAAAGGGAGAGAAATAGATCCATGGTGTGTCATGTGAGTATAATTTCAGAAAATACATATGATTATCCAGTGTGTATACCTTCGCCAGTTCTAGGTATGATGGGAAGGTCTTAATCTGTTGTACTATTAATCAGTTGCACTGCTATGATATCATAAATGCAGCTATTTATTTCAGTATTGCCGTACTGCATACAATTACAATAGTTATTAGGCTTTCAGTAAGACCTGATGCCACTCTGAGGTGATTTAACCTGACATGGTTTGCCTCCCTGTTCACTGCAATGTCTTCAGTGGCTGTATGATAGAGAAGATGCGAAGAAAAGACATAAAAGTATAATGAATACTAGGCTGTCCACTGCATTCTATATAATGTGATGCTGATGGGTCAGTATACTTATACAACTGAAGGATGTCAGCAGTTTTAAACTCATCCTCCCATCAGCTAAGGAGGTCCTTCTTCCTCTATATTCAGGTCACTATAGTGGCAACGAGAATTCTTTCCAGTGCATGGCATGCCAGTTGCACTGCAGACAACCTTGGCTAATCTGTTCCAAGCTTCATTCTTATACAGAGACCCAGCATAGTCTCCCTGTAGCATAATACTCAACACCCCACCTCTGTGCTCTAAATTTAGCACCATCATCTCCCTCACTAGCCATACCTACAGAAGTCAAGCAACATCCCTATGTCTGAAATGGTGTCAAATTCCAATCTCTCTTTTAACAGCTATTGTACAAGCACCATCAAAACCTATCCAACTGCATGTGCCCAATGGAAAGCATAGAGAGCTAGTGAGAAACCAAATGGAAGGAGTTTTATTAAACAGCAATGAAGGTGTGAAACATGACAGTGAGATTTGCCATGTGTGACACTCAACCTAGTCATGCTTTTCATATGGTCGACAATGACATGTTTAAAAGCTTGGCCTTGTTATCTTTGGGAGGCTAAATAGGATGACTTGGCACATAAATTTTGGAAACTGATCACTGTAAAAAAGTTAATTGTACAATGTGGGAATTAAACCAGTGGAAGGAATAATACATAAATTCCAAGCAAGTTTAGTATTTGTCAGTGCTACCGGAGAGCTTGTCACATGACTTTTGGGAATTGATCACTGTAAAAAGGTTAATTGTACAATGTGGGAATTAAACCAGTGGAAGGAATAATACATAAATTCCAAGCAAGTTTAGTATTTGTCAGTATTTCCAGAGAGCTGCCTTTCAACCATCTTCATTGCAGATAACTGAGATAGGCCTGCATGTATACAACTTATTTTGAACCCTAGTCTACTTGTGTTCTGTCTCCAAACTCAGTGCAATTACAGTTTATGCCACAGAGACAGTCACACATCAAGTGGATATTTTCCACTCAAGAGTATTGACATACTAGAAAACAGAAGGAGGGGACACTATATCTTTCCTAAACTCTTGGATACCAGAGGTTCTAAATATTAAAGAAGATTTTTCCTTTGGAATAGAAAGGGCCCATCATGCTCTGGGGAATAGAACTTCAGCAACAACTTCATCAACATCCATCATACCACCAAGATCAATTATAGTAAAATTCTTATCTTTTATGGACAAAGAACTGGTGTTAAAAACAGCTTGGAGGAAAAGTCCTATAAAATATAACCAGAACACAATAAGATTTGACAATGACTACTCCACTAAAGTGCTGTAACAGAGAAAAAAGGTATGGCCTCTAATAAAAACTCTAAAACAGAATAATATTAAAGCTCAAATAGACTTTCCTGCAAAAATTAAAATAATGCACCTAAGTGAGATGAGAACCTTCAACACTCTGGAAGAAGCCGTGCATTTCATTCAAAACAATAACATTATAACCATTTCTGAAGATATGGAATGGGTATCCCCTTCCCTGAAGAGAACCACTGGCAAAAATGGCTGGACTGATGTCAAAAAAATGAAACAGAAAACTGAATCCAAAGTACCAACTTCGACGAAATCTCTCAAAGTGTCAACTGCAACCTAACTATTAAAAGCATTTAAATGGTCTCACTATGTATTAATACCTTTAATCTCATGCATTTATTCACAACAGATATATATATATATATATATATATATATATATATATATATATATATATATATACTAGTGTCATGTCTATTATTTAATTAATTAATTTTCCTTTTATTAAAATGCTTATTGTTATTTTCAGTGTGAGTCTCATACAGTAGCACTTATAGCCTTTTTAAACTATATTAATGAAATGTTCCTTGTAGCTATGAAACGTTCCCATTTTTAAATGGAGAAACACTATTGAGATCTGTTAGGTAAAATTAAAGTAACAAGAAGATATTTCCTCATTGCTGATGTGAATGAGTATGTTAAGAAAGAGACTCGTTTCGAGTTGCAGTTGTTACATGTAGTAAATTGTCTATAATATAAAACTGGAGTTTACCTTGCTTATCATGTAGTAATGGTAGAGTAAATATATATATGCTTTATCTGATTGGCTTCGATTGTTCCAAACTGGTGTGTAGTTGTCAGTCTAGGTGCATATAAAACAGTTTTTTTTTTTTCTATTTTTTGTTTTTACATTTTAAATATGATACCTAAATTTCATTCCATGTTAAAACCTTAGATCGGTTAGTAACTAACATACTGTGATCAGGAACAGTATACAATTATTTGAATTAAGCGAAAATGAATGTCCCGCCTTTGGATGATGCATTAGAGTAATGTATGGAAGAGGTGATCTAACGAACTGTAAATACACACAGACTACAGATTAATTTATATTCATTACAGTATTAAAACATCAACTTCCTTCCCTGGCATAAATGACAATTATTGCATACCTATTTATTTTGACCTTTGTTATACTGCCCACAGCCTATTGCATAATATATACATTGCAGTCATTGATAACTAGCTGGGGTCTTCGCAATGGCCTTAATCAATGTGTATGCTTCTGGAGAGTATTGCCGTAATCATCGCTGTTGGTATTATGGTGAAAAACATTTTTTTTTTGCTTCTTGCCTCAGATGCACTGACGAAGAAAGGTTGTACATCAGGGTTATGCTTTATTTGAAATCTTAATAGGTGAACCACTACCAAATCAGGTGAACACTCCTTACCAAGAATAAAAAATAAAATAGTCAACTAAAATAAAAGGATAGGAGCGAAGCAGATATGTCAATGAAATAATTTGAAAGTTCTGCAGCAATCCAAGAATCTTCAAATAATATTCACAAAAAAATGTTCCAAGAATCACGAAATAGATATAGTAAAATCTGAATGAATCTTTTATTTCATGAGATAAGCGCTTTCGCTGTATGCAGCTTCCTCAGATCTCTCAACAACATTTAAATTAAAAAAAACAAGATATATAGACATACCAATTAAACAATTAGTGGAACTAGAAAATTTTTAAAGGAGAAATGTCAAACCTACATAGTACATATGGCAAATGCCATACAACCAAGACATGAAAGAAGAGAAATGAACACTAAAATATCCAAACTAAACTGTGCACTCTAAGCATATGCATATAATCATAAATGCTCCAAATATAGCATCTATTAAATATATATAAAAATATATATAAATAAAAAATATGTACGGCAAATATATATATGTATGTATAAAAATATATCTAAACATGTATATAAGAAATAATAATAAATATATAAAACTGTACATATGTATGCCAAATGCATACATATAAATATGTGCATACATATGAAATATATATAAATAGAATTAAAATTGTACATATATATATATATATAAGGCATCTATGATAAAAAACTTAAAGGACACGCTCACTCATATAAGCACTTATATGTATACAACAATAGTGCGGGTAATATCAAAAATGTACAATCATTTACCTAATGTTCCTGCGTCCCCTCAGTCTAGGTTTTATTGAGGCTCTCTCATTGAGTCCTGACCCACTATCAGCTCTAAGCAGGACAATCCAGTCACTCTTCTTGCTTTCAGTATGTGTCCTGATGTCACCCCCTCTCTTGCCTGGGAATATAACTTCTAAAACTCTAAATAGGAACTTATGTGTATTCCCAAAAAGGCTAACATGTTTGGCTAGAGCATTGTGTAATGATCCTTTCTTAATATGATAGATATGTTCCCTCACTCTGTCCCTAAGTGGACGATTGGTTTTTCCCCACGTAGAAACAAGAGCAGGTTTGACAAACGGCTAGGTATACCAAGTGACACATCATGCAATTTGCATTGATGTTCGTGCTAAAGACTATCTGTGAATCTGGATGCAAAAAATCAATGCTTGTGTCCATAAATGAACAGAAGTTGCAATGTCCACAGGGCTCCGTATGGCCTATTATCCTGCCTTTTCTTCCATGTTTTGGGTAACATAACATCCTTTTTAGATTGCTCTTATTCCTATACTGAAACCTGGGGGTATCACCAACTATATTCTTCAAATCATCAGGTTTCTACGTGGGCAAAACCAATCGTCCACTTAGGGACAGAGTGAGGGAACATGTTATATTGTACATTTTTGATATTACCCGCACTATTGTTGTATACATATAAGTGCTTATATGAGTGAGTGTGTCCTTTAAGTTTTTTATCATAGATGCCTTATATATATATATATATGTACAATTTTAATTCTATTTATATATATTTCATATGTATGCACATATTTATATGTATGCATTTGGCATACATATGTACAGTTTTATATATTTATTATTATTTCTTATATACATGTTTAGATATATTTTTATACATACATATACATATTTCTCATACATATTTTTTATTTATATATATTTTTATATACATTTAATAGATGCTATATTTGGAACATTTATGATTATATGCATATGCTTAGAGTGCACAGTTTAGTTTGGATATTTTAGTGTTCATTTCTCTTCTTTCATGTCTTGGTTGTATGGCATTTGCCATATGTACTATGTAGGTTTGACATTTCTCCTTTAAAAATTTTCTAGTTCCACTAATTGTTTAATTGGTATGTCTATATATCCTGTTTTTTTTTTAATTTAAATGTTGTTGAGAGATCTGAGGAAGCTGCATACAGCGAAAGCACTTATCTCATGAAATAAAGATTCATTCAGATTTTACTATATCTATTTCGTGATTCTTGGAACATTTTTTTGTGAATATTATTTGAAGATTATTTGAAATCTTGTTCCATCTGTCATTGCGTGCTTGCTGCAAGGACTGAGACTATTGTTGCAGCTACAGGAAAAAATTGTTAATGAAAGCAGGGTTTGGGTTTCTTAGATGGCTGCATTACTGAAATAGTTGTTACTTGGAATGGCTTGATGATTGTTCCTATTTCGGGATGTTGGCTGACAGTAGAGAGATTTTTCTGGGCAGGGTTTGTTGAAGTATCTGGTGATTTCTACTTTTCAGGGATAATTGGTGGGATTTCTCTGTGGAATAGAGGCCGGGAACTGTTGTAATTCTGGTGATGTACTGCTTTGCCTTCTGAATTCATAATGAATGGTGTGGTTTTTGTTGGTTGTAGTTGCAGATTATGTGGAACTATGTACAGTTGTGTCAGGTCTGATTGGAGAAGCACTGTCAGTCGAGTGAATTGGTGTTGTATGAGGTCAGATAGTATGCAGAGAGTGGGGTTAAAGGTGCAATGGACATGATGTGAGCTTGCCCTGGTGTCTTTGGGTCAGGGGTGGTGTGCTCCTTGCGAGGGAGAGTGCCAGTGTCTTGAGTCTTTTTTTTTTTCTTTTTTTTTCTCTATCTCTCTCTCTTCCATTTTCACACCAGTTGTTTGAGTGGGAAATAAGTGCTCATGAAGTTTTATAAAAGTCTATTTAGACTGCAGTTTGCACGAGCTAGGGAAAAAGTTTTCTCCTACCTTTACAATTGCAGAGTAGTTTAATGTTGTCATAACAACGAGTAGATAAGGTTTTGATTGGCTGTTGGTATACTCGCACCCTACAGAAGCACGTTCACAACACACTTTAGGAAACAAGCTAGATTTCCCTTATCTAGTTACACCCTGTACAAGAGAATATAAAATTAAATCTGATTGCTGTTTGAACCATATTTTAACAAAACCATTATTAAAGCAAACCAAGCAACTAAAATGATATAAGTACCTGATCAACACATTCATAGAAACTACTATGCTTTACACCACTTAGATAATTTAAACATTTGAATTTTTTTGACTGCCTTTCTAAAGCATTACTATAACTATTAGCTGAAATATAATAAGATTAAGCCTATTTTTAGATTATAAGGTAATTATACAGTCTCTTTTAAATCTGATGAACAGTTCTTGAAAGCTTATGTTTATATATTATAAGATGTGATATATTTTTTTAATTTATGTTATTGCTTGCAAGCCTTGTGATTAAGGATTAAAGTGTCTGTGTGTTTAAACAAGCAAATTCATATTCAATATGGAAAGTTATGTTGATACAATGAGCTGAATAAATTAATAATTAGTATAATTCAACTACATTTGTTTTCTATGTTTAGATGGTAATGATATAGTAGTTAATTCATATTAAACAATGCCTTCTACAACCAAATGTTTTTAAATCACAATAATAATTGTTTATTAGACTTCTTGATTATTTACAGTATATATGGATCTCAAAGAAATGGGAAAAGGAAGTTAGAGTGATAGTTCACCAGATGTTTCAATCTGTTGGACTAGGAATGTATTTTGTTCCATGGTGGGTAGGGATTAATGAGCTAATTACTTTAATTTTAGTATTTATTTTAGTTTTTAAATTGTTCATTATTTTTACCGAGCCTGACGTATACTTATTGAGTACCTTAGTTATGTACTAATCAATAATACTTTATTTTTTAAGGAGGGGATGATTTCAGGTAAAGTCAATGACACCTTTAAATATTTCCTCAAAATAATTTGATATGGACCTTTCTATATTATTGTTAAACATTAATCTTACTAAGATATCTAAACTTAAATAGATCACAAATATTTTTTTTACAAGAAACACATTTCAAGAGCAATGATAATTTCACATGGAACCCAAGTGAGTTCAAGATCTTAGCATGTTCCAATTTTAAAACAGAGAAGAGGGGGGTAATAATTCTATGGAGAAATAATTTATTAAATCTTGAAATAATACATAAATATATAGACAATGAGGGCCTTATAGCTATAGTCATTCTGAAGTTTAGTAACAGGTTATGGACACTAGTAAACCTATATTGGTTTCTGGGTATTGGGATAGGGACAGTCAAAAAGCATTTAGATCAAATTACAAGCATATTTAAAGGTAATTTAATAATAGGGGGGACTTTAATTGTATTACAGATATGTCTGAAACTACTAATAAAAAATCTCCACGTCTAACAGCTACTGCAAAATTACTAAAAAAATGACTGAATCCTTAAAATTAAAAGATACCTTTAATGTTATAGATAGTAATTCTTTGGTATTCTCCCATCAAGATTATGTATATGGTACCCAAACCAGAACTGATAAGATATATATTTCCCAGGATCTTCAAACAAAAATTACTTCCTTTACAATAATTCCTTGCCCCCTCTCAGATCATAATTCTCTAGTTCTAAAAGTGCAAATAAATTTTAAATCACTTGCTTTTCTTACTAGAATTCCTTCATATATTACAAACATTTAAGAAATTAAGCAATGGTTAGTGAATGAACTCAATTTCTTTGTAGATGTAAACTACAACTAGGAAACGAATATAGTAATGGTATGGGATTCATTAAAAGCTTATATCTATGGAAAACCGATTGCTTGGTATAAAAATAAAATCAAGGAATGGGAATCAGAACTTCAAGAACTACAAAGGAAGCTCACATTATGTAAATCTAAAAAATGTCCTAATTTATTAGAGAATAAGAAGACAATAGAAGACTTAAATAAAAGATATATTGAAATCTTAAATCGCAAAACTAATTTACCCATGGAGAGGTTAAAAATAAATTCTTATGCCACCTCTCCAAAACACTTACATAGCTTATCTGTTAAAGTTAAAATGCAATCTAAAGCTAATACTATTATTAATATACTACATGAAGAAAAAGGTAAGAAAGTGTCGGAAATAGGAGATATTCTAGATGCGTTCAAGTGTCATTTCAAAAATCATTTTAAAAATAACAATAATTTGCCAGAACATCCCCTTTTAGAAAATGTGTTTTCAAATATTAAACCAATCCCTGAAAGTTTACAAAACGAATTACAAAAATCCATTATGCACAAAGAAGTCACAGATACAATCAAAGAAAGTAAAACTAGTAAATCTCCCAGAATGGATGGCTTAATCACAGAAATTTACAAACTATTCCCCAAAAATATAACCTCATTACTACATAAAACATTTATTGAAATTCAAACACATGCATTAATTCCTCCTTCATGGAGATACTCCTTAATCATACCCATTTTAAAAGAAAACAAGGATCATAGTCAATGCAGCTCATATAGGCCAATTTCATTATTAAATAATGATTATAAAATATTTATGTCTATATTGGTTAAAAAAATAAAAAAAAAATCATATGAATGAAATTATCAACTATGACCAAACTGGGTTTATTCAAAATAGACATCCACATGATAACATTAAAAGTATATTAAAGTTAATTGATTATTTAAACAAAGAAAATATAGAAACCTTAATAATTGGACTAAATATTGAGAAAGCTTTTGATTCCTTGAACTGGGATTATAAATTTCCCATCTCCTTCATTACATTTATTAAAAAGTTTTATGAAAACAATTTAACTTATGTTAAATTAGGACCCTTTACCTCAGAAGCTATACAAGTTACGAGAGGTACTAAACAAGGATGCCCTGTGTCACCCATTTTATTTGCATTAGCTATAGAACTATTGGCAATATTAATATGAAACAATCCAAAGATAAAAGGAATAAATATATTTGGTCAATATAACTCCAAGATCATGCTCTTTGCTGATGACATACTTCTTACACTATTGAATTCAAAGAAACATTAGTTGAACTAGATGATCTGATAAATAAATTTTATAAGATCTCAGGACTCCGATTTAATAAACAAAAGTCTAAATACTTATTATTAAATAAAAAAATGGATTTTCAAATAGATAAGAATCATATCATAGGAGAACATGTCTCAACAATAAAATACTTAGGGATAGACTTGTGTTAAAATATTCGAGATATATTGAATATTAATTATAGAAGGATCATAGCTACAATAGACTTTCTAGTGGGTAAATATAGTAAGTTATTTATAGTTTTTGAAGATTACAGTTAATTAAAATGATTCTTCTCCCTAAAATTTTGTATGTTGTACAAGCCACTATGTTAAATCATGAGAAAACTCACCTTAAGAAAATAACATCAATTTTGCTAAGATTTCTGTGGTTTCCTAAAATAAACAAAATTGCATATACACATCATATCAGACAATGGGACCAGGGAGGAATAAATTTCCCAGATATTGAATCTTATATAAAATCAACTTTACTTAAAACTGTGGTTGAATGGATCAATCCAAATTATATGTCTAACTGGAAATTGTTACATACAACTATAATAATACATGAACATAATTTACTTAAAAATTCTACTTTTCTAGACAAGGACAATATATTATGGTACTCACTGGCCTTAAAGTATCAATACTATATAACTAAACTAACTAGGACAAATTTAATAAATCATTTATTTGACTATTTTAGGAAATTTATAAACATGAATATGGATTTAAAGCTTTGATTTGCAACATTAATTCTTTTCAGCATTAGTAAAAACTTTTCAGATAGAATTCATAGAGGTATATTCCTCTCCTGGGAGCAGAAACATCTAATCTGTTGGTTACGCTGTCTAAAAAAATCAGCAAGTATGGGATTTACAATATATGATGTCAACTTACAAAGTGAATTATCATGAATGGTTAATGCTTCAGAATATATTGACGTACTCCAAGGATCTATGTAGGATAATAAATAATTCTTCTTTTTCAAATACACCAAATTTTATATCCAGACTGTTTTAAATTTTATATAATAATAAGAAATTGGAAAATGATACTTCATATTTATATAATCTAATAAAAAATTACAAAACACAACCTAAACCAGCATATTGGCAATATATTACTAAAGGATATAGAATTCAGTTAACCTCAGAAAATAAATCTAATTTACTTCTCTCAGTAAAATTAACTTCTTGTTCTCATTATTGGAGAATATTTACCTGGAAATTCCTTCATAGATCCTTTTTAACCCCCAGTAAAGTTTCAAAAATCAATCCTTCTAATGATGGGTTATGCTGGAGATGTCAACATTATAATAAAGCTGATTGGTCTCACATTTTCTACAATTGTATAAAAATTAAACCCTTTTGGGAAAGTATTAACAATTTCTTGCAGGCAATTTATACAGATAATTTTGTCATGACCGAGGATTTGTTATTAATGAATATAACTGATAATGCTTATTCTTCAAATAAGACTGACCTTCATTTACTTTGGATTATACTAGCTATAGCTAGGAAATGCATAACAAAGAGATGGAATTCTACCACAGCTCCTAGCAAAGAAGATTACATATGTCTATTGAAGAGGACAGCCTTAATGGAAAAAAACTAAAGAATTAAGACTGTTTGCTAGACCATTAACTAAAAACCCTTGGAAAAAAGTTCTAACTTTGATTGATACTTTCCAAATGGATCTAAAGTCCTCATGAAGCAAGTACTATTTAACTTTAATTAAACTATATCTGTGTAATTTGTTATCACGCAAGTTTTAAAATGTCAGACTAAATGTAAATTTGTATATAGTTAATAATTATCTAACTTGATTGTAAACCGTGATAAGTTTTCATTTATTATTTATTACAAATTTAAAATAAAAATCATCTGAGTAAAAAAAAAAGAGTATTGACGTACGAGCATCACTGTTAAGCCTGTTTGCACTACAGAAAGCTGCCCACATGAATTTTTTCACTTTTTTCCTTAAGAAGGTAAGCCTAATTGCATGCCACTCATCAGTGAGCAAGCGCATAAGGAAAGAAACAGAAAAAAACAGGATATGAGGTTGTAATGAAGGTCATACATTTTCAGGAAAAATGTTCACACTCCTTTCTTACAGTATGGATTTGAACCACAGAACAACTCTCTGCTGTTGGCCTAAAGTCACTGCTTTTAGAACTTGTGCCACAGACAGAGGCATACATCATGTGCATATCACACACTCATTAAAATACTGCTCAGCAGTACAAATTTGTTTTGCGTAATTGAGATTAGAGAAATGAAACTGTTCACTCTTTCCTTCATCTGTGAACCTTGTTTGCACTTTATTAAGAAGCATGGAAATTGCAAATGACAACAATATATTGCAATTTATATTCCAGACACAAAAAAGAGCAAACATGACTTATATTTCCATTCATCAACAGTTAAAACATTAAAAAACACATGAGGCATTTTTTCAACTGCTGCAACATTTCAAGGAGCATACGGTTTCAGGGTGGATTCAAACTCTGTACCTTCTTACCTGTTTCTTTACACTCATTCCATTTACACTGTGAGCTACAGTGACACATCAAGTACTGAATTTCTAAATGCACATGTGCCATTTTAAATGACCTGATGATGGGATTCCAAATTATATGTCTTGGTCTGTACCTTGGACAGTGGACTCTCGTTCACTGCCAGTATGAAGTGCACTTTGACAAAACGTGCAAATGATGAATATAATAAGAGAAAATAAATTGTCAGCAGTAGCAAATATCAGCATATGCAGGATTGTGACTTTTCATAAATCTGTGCATGTTACAACCTTATCACATGCAAAGGAAACATGCATAATTCTGTCAAACAACACACTATCTGCATTTGAACCTTCAGTTCAGTGCAATAACAATGCACACACTCAGTTGTCTTTTGTTTCCTCTCTTTCTCACCAACAAAGGCTTCAAGCAGCACTCGGAAAATGTATATACCATACAGATCTGACTTAGAAGACCATCAAATTACAGATCCAACGATAGAAAGACTAGAAAATGTTCCTTTCTTATTTGCTTGAACATGTCTAGAAGAATGTGATAATGATAAATATTTTAGGCTAATGATAGATCACACCATATTATTGTAAGCCTGCCAACTCTGCTATCTATTATTTTTTGAACATCTTCCCCTCCTCTCAGCTTAACTATCAGAAATGCAATATAATGGGCATTCATTTGTATCTTTGTTGCCATGTGTAATACAGCTGATCAGCATTTCTGAAGAAACTATTTAAGCTAAGGATGGACAGTGTGCTATTACTACAAGAATATCAATGTTGTTAAGGTTGTTCTCATAGCTCTCAAGCTGCCTCCACTTTTTTATCTCTACACTCCATGATACACACACTTTAGTACTGCTTGTTGTGGTCAGAGTAATCACTAAAATTTGCAAGGCATTGAGAGCTAATGCTTATCATTGCACCTTCCTGCAGCTCTAGAGCATGTGCATGCAATCGTGTAGCTACTTACATGATATCACCTACATCAAGTGATTTTTTGATATTCAGGAATGCTAATGATTCAACACTTCATTTTGTATATTTTGGGAGCTCAGATGTCTGAATCTACAGTATATAAAGACAATAGTCTAGCAATGTAAGTGGAAGGAGGGGAGACTGACTGGATAGAGAAAGACTGTTACATGCTATTTACTTGGAGGAGATTTTTATACAAATTACTGCATTATTTCATAAGTTATGCAAGACCTCATCTTAAGCTACCTACATTTTCATACTTTGATTGTATTAAAATATACAATAGAAAAAATATCTGTATATATTATTTTTCATTCACTGCTGCGATAATGCAGATATGTCAGTTCTTGCTGTACTTTCCAAGTTTGTCAATAAATTCTATGGTTACATCACAGTATTGTGTTACCATTTCCTCTTGGAATTTCATTGTTTATTGCTGACAAGTGTATTGCGTTTATTATCAAATTCAAGGGATTGTACATGTATAGATAACAGAGGTGTTAGGCTTCTCAATGGTCTCATGGCAACCTCTGTAACAGTGGAGAGACCAAAGGAAATTGTCTGGGCATTCTGAATGTTTGCCTAGTTATTGATAATCCTACCATCCAGTGGTCAGTCACACAACTGCTGTGCTCACTACAGAAATGTTAACAGAATGAATGTAATGCCAATGTATTGCAATGTTTCCTTTTTTGGGGGGGGTCCTTAGCTTGTGTGTAGTCCAAAAGGAGCACTGTGTGTTGATTGGTTTTGTGTTGAGGATGGGCACACAAATTTTATATGAGGAGAATGATTAATGTATGTTCCAGAAATGTGTCTTGGCCTTTTTCTGTTTCATGTCATACATGATTATGGAACACAAAGCATCTGTTCCACAAGAGCCAACATTCAGTGATGCAGAGAACGAGGTCATCGTTGAAGCCTTATGCTGTCATAGATCCTTCCTGCTTGACAGGGGCAGAGGTGGGAAGTCTGCCAAGATAAGCATATGGCAGCAGGTCATCACTGGCATAAATGCAGTGGGCAGCCATGCCAAAAACTATAATCAAGTGTAGCACTGTGCCACTGATATGATTACAGCTGCACAGAGGAGGGCAGCTGCAGAAGCATGAGAACAAATGGGTATGGAGTAGTCCAGCTAAGGAGCCACCACTCACTGAAAATGAGCATTTCCTGTACACTGTCAGTGATTCAGACAGCTCAGCAGAGGGTTCACACAGACTCCTTAATGTTGGTGCTGATGTGGACAACAGGCCAAGTGTGTCCCAAGAAGAAATTCCAGGCATGCTATATACAAGGCATTTAATGCCATTCTACACATCTTTATGCATTACTGCTTGTATATCTATAAGCATTGAGATGTTTGGCTTAGAAGGGAGAAGAGATGAACAGAGACTGTGTGTGGGGGTGTGTGAAAGGTCAGTCTGACTGATTCTGAGATAATTCTTTAGCTGAAGATAGGCAGAGCATTCTTCTATTGTCCTTGTGTCATTTGCATTGTGTTGCTTATTAGCCATCTTTCCACTGCTGTCCCCTTTTTCCAGAGACAACATCAGAGTCACATTATGAAACACCACTTGTGCATGGTAAGCACAAACTTTCTTTGATTAGTAATAACCATCAGTTAGATGTAAGTCTGAAGAGACAGTAAAAGTATTGTATTCCTTAAAGATCTGAAATTGTTTAACACGAGTGTTTAGCACACAGTAATCCTGATAGTAGCACCCTAAGACTCATGTCACCTGATGTCAGAGTATTGGTAGTCTCTGATGATGATGATGATGATGATGGTGGTGGTGATACAGAGGCACAGTCAGGGGGTGCAGAGGTTCAGTCTGGCACTGAGATTGTGACTCACAAATACACTGGCCTTATTTCAGATACGGTCAGTATGCCTACGCATACCCATTACATTGAGCCCTCAGATATAGAGCAGTGTGAGGGTGAAATGGTTGATCGAGATAGTGTGGTTAATCTAATTGAAAGGTTGATTGAGTCTACCTGTAGCCATCATAAGAGCATGGTACCAAAAGGAATGTTGCTAGAGATAGTCAGAGGAGGCCTAATGTCCACCCTCATTCTAATGCTGGTGTTTCATTATGCGTCACCAGCTGTATCTATCGGGCCATCATGGAAACGTAGGCACTTTCCGACAGGTCCTCAGAAGAGATGATTTGGGTCCTAAACCTTGCATATTGTGATGTGCATGACTGCATCAACCATGTGGGTGACTCATTGAATAGGATGAGTGGCACACTAGATTGGACAGTGTCTGTGATGGAGCATATTCTGGGGGAGGGCCAGCATCCATATGTCTGTAGAACTGAACATCATCTGTTGTTAGCCAACATAGCCGTGCTAGATCCCACTCCTATAGTGCCACTAATTCCACTGTTCTGTCAGTGACTGAGGTGTCCACACCTCAATGTGGTAGGCCACAAGGTCATAGTCCTGGATGCCGTTGAGAAGACAGCTCATCCAGCAGACATTATCTATGTTCAGGTAACTCCCCAACTTTAAACTAGGATGTGGAAGTGGCAGTGCAACTCATGGCAGAGGCAGTTCATGAGGTCAGGAGTAATGACACTGAACTGACAACTATACCATGCACAGTTCACACCAGAGCTTCATTGTGTCATGTAGACACAAACACACACACACACTCACACACACATATACAAACATTGCTCAAAAATTGTCCATACTGGCCCAAACACATGCATGCTATGCAGACCTTAATGTTAATTGGGATACATCTCTTCCTGAGATCTTTCCTACTTTACTGAATGTTCTGTGTTTCTTACTCACACACATTCACTATTTTGGTGTCAGCCTTGATCTTCTGCACCCCCAATCCCACCCTCTGCAAATGATGATGACTGTGCCATGTCCTTTGTTCATTTTAGTTTGACTTAGGGTTGGATGTATGTGCGATGCACAGAGTGGAGTTAACAGAGTCTTTGTCACTATGTTGGTTTTATGCATATTTGTTACATAAGAGGTTTTTGGATGTTTTTGTACCAATTCATTCTGGAGGACTTTTTTTCAATTAGTATTGTAAGTCATGCATTCAAAACACTGATATTGCATTCCTGCTTATTGCTGTACTTGTGAAATTGTTGCCATAATTGTCCCATTGACTGTTTTGTGGGAATTTGACAGGGTTAATGCCAGTTACTGTGTACAATGCAAAGCTGTATATTGCAAATGTCATTCTCATAAGCCAAGAATGCCATTGGTGGACACCTCACATAGGTTCTGATTGAGTACATTTATTACTAACCATATGCAGGTATGTGATTATCTTCTTACACATTTGTTTGTATACACCAGGTTCTACACTTGTACTTTGGGATCTGTCTCTGTCTGATGCTATCTGTACACAGCCATTACATAAGGAAGTAAAGTTAATGGACACTGAATGGCATCAGTTTTAATATTTGCATGTGCTTAGGTTGTTATGTGTATTCCTTTGCTGGTGAGCATGTGTGCTAACCTTTGAATCCTAATTAATGACTATAGGTTCATAGGTACATAGGTATATACTAGGCTAATGGCCCTGGGGCCTTTATAAGCCTAGCCATAGGATTACCCTGGCCTACTGCCACCCGACCTTATTTCCCAGTGCCTCTGTCAAGTAGGACCACTGGAGTTATCCCCGGGGTGAATTTTCTGTTTCCTATTCACTCATCAAGATTTCTCTTGAAGAGGGCCAGTGAGGTGCCCTGCTTGACATGTATGGAAAATCTATTCCATAGCATGGGCAGTCTCTGAGTTATGAATCTGGCCCTCCAGCATGTTCTGTTAATAGTGGTAATGAGGTTGAGGTCTCTGCAGCGTGTGGTGCAGAGGGATTGGGATTTCTTTAGACGTAGCATTTCTAACAGAGCTGGGTCAGACATGGCTTTGTAAGTCAAGCAGTGATTGCCTCTAAGTAGGTGATATGAGACAGAGAATAGTCGCAGGTTTTTGAGTCTGTCCATATAGGACAAGTGTTTAAGGCCTAGGATTCTCTTTGTGAGGTACTTTTGCGGCCTCTCCAGTTGTTGCAGGTGTCTAGTGAGCTACATGCCAAATGGGGCAGTGTACTCAACAATTGGCCTAATGAGGGAAGAGTAGAGGGAGACAATGACCTCTTCTTTGTGGATACAAAACCCTTAGTAATGAGATGTGCCACAGAGAAGTCATTTCTAACCACAGTGGCAATGTGGTGATCAAAAGAGAGGTTGCTGTCAACCCGTGTTCCCAGATCTCTTATAACGCCTTCTGTGTTCAGTGGACTACCATCAATGTGGTAATTCATGGGAACCAGGTTTTTCCCAAAGGGAATGATGACACATTTTTTTGGCATTGAGCTTATGGCCATGATTCTGACACCAGTCATTGGTCTCAGTGAGGCCATTCTGTAGGATGTCAGAATCACTTGGGGAGTTAATAATAGCTCCCAACTTGCAATCGTCTGTGAGCTTTGTCAGCCAGAGTCCCTTCTTTTTGGCCTGGACTTCAGAGAAGTAGATACCAAACAGGAGAGGACCCAGTACCATACCCTGTGGGACTCCACTCATGACTAGTCAGCTGTCTGACTTGGAGTCAGCTACTTTCACATGTGTGTGCTAACCTTTGACTCTTAGGGGATAAGTATGTGTGCTATCCTTTGCCTATTAGCTGGTAACTGTGTGTGCTATCTTTGCCTTTTAGTGTGATCAAGGGTATGTTTTGCCTATCTATGTCTGCCAACTCCCTCTGCAGTGGGAAGTTCTCCATCAGAATCATTGTCTGTATGTGTTGGAGGTGGTGGAGCCTGTCTGTGGTTCAGGAATGAGTGGTCCTGGCCCTTACTGTCACTGTTGCAGTTGTTTCCTCAGGATGATATTGTGCAACATGGAACAGACTGTGAGAATTTCTGCAGGTGACTGGGTCATACTGCAGGGCCTGTGGATCATCATCCCTAGCAAATCTTGTTTAAAGCTGAGAGGTGAGCCATATGTGTGAGTCATGGGTTGTCCTCAGTGTGTGTGTACAGACAATCCAAGCTAATACCATGGGTTGTCTGTTTGTGCAGACAACTCATGGTATTTATCTGCATTGTCTGCACACACATTGAAGATGATCCCTCAGGGATTACAGACCTAGTGGTTGATCAATTGGAACCCCTTCCTGTTGATGCATTTTCTTCCCTGTTCACCAGGTGGGGATTTTAATTCTAAGTGAGTGTAGTCTCCCAAAATTTCAGGGAAGTGTGCTACAGCATAAAATTCCCAAATTGTTCTTGCTCTTCTCTCTGTTGTGCATGGAAGATAGATGTCCAACTATGCATGTTCTATCATAGCTACCCTGTAGCAGTGAGACTGAAGGTGAGCTACAGCTGTTTGGGGGGTACTAATGGTCCCTTGGACTGAGTGACTGCAAAGGTAGAGGTGAGTAGTAGTACCTAGGCTGACAGTAAGGCACCACTGTCAAAGGATGCCAGACTTCTTGTGGAAGGGGAGCTGGGAAGGGTTACATGGAGAGAAATGAGACAGGCTCAGCTATCAGACCCTACATTAAAAGGCCTGAGGCCGGTAGCTAGGGAGGCACCTGATTCTCAAGGGAAGGGGGAGTCTGTATACTGGGACAAAAGGTTACTATACAGAGAGTGGACCCCTGAGGGAGGGCTAGAAAGTGAGAAAGTACAGCAGTTGATAGTGCCTAGAGCCTACCATCTAGCACTTCTAGCCATAGACCATGGTATTCCCTTTGCAGGTCATATGGGCAAAAAACGTACAAAGAGGAGTACTATGCAGAACTTCTATTGGCCTGGAATTTCCAGAGCTGTAACAGACTACTGCAGGACCTGTGAGCAGTGCCAAAAGGTAGGCAAGGCAGGAGACAAGCTGAGAGCTCATTTGATGCCTTTGCCTGTGATTGAGGAGCCATTTCAGAGGGTAGCTATGGATATTGTAGGTCCTGTGAGTACCCCAAGTTCCACAGGGAAAAAGTATATCCTAGTGGTAGTGAAGCATGCTACATGATACACTGAGGTGGTGGCTTTGTCCTCCATTGAGGCAGAGAAGGTGGCAATGGCTCTGTTAGAGATTTTCAGCAGAGTAGGTTTCCCAAAAGAAATACTGACTGACAGAGGTGTCAATTTCATGTCAGACCTGCTGGCATGTCCGTGGAAGTCCTGTGGGGTGAAACACATGAAGACCACCCCCTACTATCCCCAGACTAATGGTCTTGTTTAGAGGTTAAACTCTACAATCAAGTCCATGCTACAGGCATTTTCAGATCAGTTTAAGAGGGAGTGGGACAAATTTTGCCTCATCTGTTATTTGCTTACAGAGAGGTTCCCCAGGAATCCACAGGTTTTTCACCCTTTGAGTTGCTGGATGGGTGTAGGGTGAGGAGACCTCTAGATTTAATTCAAGCTAAATGGGAAGGTGAGTGTGAGTCTCACAAGGAGTCTGTTGTGGCATAGCCCAACAACAGAAAAAGGTGTGGTATGACAGGAATTCTCGAGCTAGAGATTATGCTGTGGGGCAGCGGGTAATGGTTTTCATTCCTGTCAGACACAACAAACTGCAATCAGCTTGGGAGGAACCCTACAAGGTGGTAAGAAAGGTAAGTGATGTTAACTACATGGTGGAACTGCTAGACAGAAGGCAGGGACACAAATTGTACCATGTTAACATGATGAAACATTACCATGATAGGGAGGCCCTTGAGCTGAGCATTTGCATTGGATTGCAGGAGTAGTCTGAGGGAGATCTGGGGAGTGATCTCCTCAGTGAGGCTCGGGCTGACACCTCAGTGGAAGAGGTAGCAATGTCCCAGCAGCTATCTCCTACCAAGGTTCGAGAAATCCGAGCAGTGTTTCTGGAATTTGGGGACATGTTCACTGGGAAACCAAGGTGCACCCACCTGGGGCAGCACTAGGTGGACACAAACCCCAAAGGACTATTAGGCAGGCCCCTTATAGAGTGCCTCAGAGAGTCAAACAGACTCTGAGGGAGGAGGTACAAGAGGTGTTGGAACTTGGGGTGATTCAAGAGTCCAACAGTCCCTGGGCCTCCCCAGTGGTGCTGGTGCCAAAGAAGGATGGCAGCACCAGGTTCTGTGTGGACTACAGGAAATTAAATAGTCACACAGAGTCAGATGCTTACCCCATGCCTAGGACAGGTGAGGCCCTAGAGCAGCTGGGTGGGGCTAACTATCTTACAACTATTGATCTTACTCAAGGGTTACTGGCAGGTGCCCTTGACTCCCAGTGCTAAAGAGAAGTCAACCTTTGTGACTCCTTTTGGCTTGTATGAGTTCACAAAGATGCCCTTTGGGATGAAGAATGCCCCAGTGACTTTCCATCAGCTGTTAGATCATATCCTAGCAGGAGCAGGAGGGTTTTCCCTTGCTTACCTAGATGATATTGCCATCTACAGCCATTCCTGGAAAGAACACCTTCAGCATGTCAGGGAGGTGCTGCACAGACTACAGAAGGCAGGGTTGACCATTAAGCCTAGCAGATATCAGGTGGGTATGGTGGAGGTCTCCTACCTAGGACATAGAGTGGGGAGTGGTAAGATAAGACCAGAACTTGCCAAAGTCGAAGCCATTCAGGCATGGTCTGCACCTGTTACTAAAAAGCAGGTGAGAGCATTTTTAGGGACAGCAGGGTACTAGAGAATGTTCGTCCCCAGTTATAGTACCATAGCTGCTCTCCTCACAGACCTGACAAGGAAGAACAGGCCAGATAAGGTGGTGTGGACCCCAGCATGTGAGCAGCATTCCAGAAGCTTAAAGAAACTTTGGGAGGACCCCCCTTGTTAGCCAGTCCAGATTACAGCAAATAATTTGTTGTGCAGGTGGATGCTTCAAACCATGGGATGGGGGCTGTACTTAGCTAGATTTCTTCAGAGGGGGAAGAGCACCCAGTGGTTTATCTCAGTCATAGGCTCCAAACCCAGGGAGGAATGCTATGCAGCTATACTAAAGGAATGTCTAGCCATAGTGTGGGCACTGCAGAAACTTCAGCCTTATCTGTATGGTAGGAAATTCACTGTTATGACAGATCACAACCCCCTAACATGGTTAAACAAAGCCAGCCAGCAAAATGCCAAGTTGCTAAGGCGGAGCCTTAGGTTGCAAGCATATATTTCCATGCAGCATCGCAGTGGGATTAGCAATGCCAATGCAGATGGGCTCTCAAGACAGGGAATGGGGTAAGGTATACTCAGATAGACCTAATTCCCTCAAGCAGTATTTCTTAAGGGTCACTTGAAAAACTAGCTTGAGTTCTCTGGGGGGGGGGGGGTATGTGAAGATTGGGTGAATATAGATGAAGGCTGCCAGCCTAGCCAGATAGAATTTTGGAGATAATTCTGTCACCTGTAAATATTAATGTAAACCACAGGCCTGTTGTCTTAAATGGTAAAAATAGAGTTACATGTGGAACTGAAAAAAGATAAAAACAGTGCATTCTGCTGTAAGGAAACTAAGTCAAGCATTTTATGACTGTCTTTGATCTTTAAAGTTGGCTCCGGCCAATCTAGATGAAGATGTTCTTTCTATTTGTTTTAATCAAGAGTTAAATTGCTAGATTTTATCATGCAAATGCATTTTTATTGCTCTGCTTCCTGACCAGCTGCAAGATAACAAAAGGAGATGTTAAGAATGTAAATGTAGTTTCTGTTAGCCTGGGAACCCTAAGGAGTGTATAGAATGATGTAATGGGAACCAGGAATGTAATTTTAAAAACAGGGAGAATCAGAGAGCATTAAGAATTTTTGTCTTGACCATCCAACTCATCAGCACTCTGCCTGTGTTCTATATGTAAGTTTATATTAGATTAGACTAAGTGTTTTTCTGTGATGTCAGATCTGTACTACTGAATTATTTTAAGTATTTCTCTGTGATCTCTGAACTCTTGACTAGCACTGTGTCATAAAAAGTATTGTCTTGTGTTTTTATTATTTATTATTAAATATTTTAAACCTTTAAACTGTGGCTGTTTTGTGTATAGATAATTTAAGCTCTAGAGTACATTGCATGTATATAGTGATCCTGTACCAAGACACTCTAATAAGCCTTGACTGTTTAGTCACACTTACCAATTGGATAATAATATTGCACAATAATAATTGGGCACCCTTTTAAGGGCCTTTGAGTAGCTGATAAGTATTAGTGGGTGGTGATAAGTGATACTACCATATATTCTGGGAAAAGGGGATACAGCTGGAGAACGTGTGCCAGCCTTCCCCAGCAGTGTCTGTGTGGTTATAGAAACTCTTCTCAAGGTGTGTGTGTGTGTGTATGTGTGTGTGTGTGTCTCAGCTAGTTGGGCAGGGACACGAAGCACTGGTTGGACAGAGAGGGTGCTGGAGGTGTTAGCTTGCCCACTAGGGTGAGATCTGGACCCTATAGCTGTGCCAGTGAGGAGTCTTATTGGGGACCTGGAGAGCAAGGGAGTAACCAGCCCCAGACTGATTGTGATCTGTGTGTGCTCTTAAGGGAAATTGCACTTTACTTTGTGTATTTGTTATCCTTTCCTCTTATATGAGGCACCCCTCACTGGTGTTAGTGGTGAGGATTGAGGCTCCTTGATTGCTGGGCCAGGGCATGGGCATCACACAAGCTATTACAGGCAGGCATACCCCCTGTAAAGGGATTCCTGAAACAGGGTCTGATGATTCTGACTTTGACAGAGACATGTTTTATTCTCCTGCAGATTTCCCAGCCCATCGTTCTTATTGTAAGAAAAATGTTAATGCTTATCCTCCTGTAGAGGAATTTTCTTTTAATTGGACCATTGCCAGGATGAATGAGGTATTTTTCAGGGAACAAGGACTGAGGAGATATTATCATGGGTTTCAAATGGACATACCGCATTCCTTCCCTATCCCTCCTACACTGCCAGCTACAGAGAATATGTTGAATGCTGACTGTACTAATATTGCCATCCATGAGTCCCCAAAATACAGATAAGCTGAATAATGTACCTCAGACTAATACATTTCTTTTCTTTCACCATACATCTCATCCTGCAGCCATTTTAATTGTGTTTCACTTTAGCAATAGACTGCTTCTTGATTTCACCCCTTTACCTGATGATAAGGAAGGTAAAATGTTGAACAGTATAGATAAGACCATGTTATGTTCTAGCCTTTTACCTTTCAGAATTCTGAATTACCAGTCATACATGTGCAGAATTATGCTTTGTCATATGTACAGTTTGAGATGACTATGTTCCAGTCTTCCTGGATAAGAAAACTCCTTTTTGAATCTGTTTCTATCCTTTCTCAGGTATCTAAACATGCTTTGAAGAGTGTGTCTAGGGCCACTTCTACTGTTACAGTGTTGAGAAGATATGTTTGGGTCCAGAATAAAAAGTCTAAAATCTTGGATTCAGCTTTAGTAAAGGAGGTATAGGTTGGTTCAAGCTCTCAAAAACATGATCAAAGAGGGAATTTTTTTCATGGAGTTTTAAAGATTTTTCATATATACCTCAATACAAACCTTATAGGCCTGCCTCTCTCACACACACAAAAAAGCCAAATGAACAAAACCAATCTTTTCCTGGCAAACAAAAAGGAAAAAAAAGAATTGGTCAGAGGATAACAGCAGCAAAAAAACAAGGATCTCCACAGAAAAAAGACAAACCCACAAATAAGAATGACTATTCCAGCATTCATTCACTCTCCCCCAGTCAATACTTATATAAATCTTTCTCAAAACCTGGCCTTCAACATTCCCCTTTAGCAAAAGATTGTTTCAGACTTCTGGATGTTAAATGCGTGGTACAAGAGGGTTACATATGGCACTGGATAAAAAAAAAAGAAAACCTCTT
The DNA here is from genome assembly GCF_019279795.1 of Protopterus annectens. Taxonomy (NCBI): domain Eukaryota; kingdom Metazoa; phylum Chordata; order Ceratodontiformes; family Protopteridae; genus Protopterus; species Protopterus annectens. Next base: position 1,804,968,722 of record NC_056731.1, read on the forward strand.
TTCAGAGGAATACCTCTCCACTTGGTAACTCTATACCTAAACATATTATCCCTCATTCCTGGCATGAGTTCCTTGATAACTATACCTAAATCACATTCCCATAGTTGTAGACTTCAGGGCATCTGTAAGGTTTTCTGTTTCTGGGTCCCATTATCAGTTATCTGCATTACCCTACAGTTTAGCTACAGTTCCAGGGGTATTCACAACATATCTAGCCTCAGTTGCAGACTGAACAGCATTCACATCTTTCCTTATTTAGATGTCTTGATAATCTTTGCAGAGTGTTTATCCGGATGTCAAGAGTCATTAACCTGGGATGTTAAGTTGTCTATCTCACCTTCATTCTTGCTGGATGGGTTCGGAGCCGAACCTCGGCTCCGACTCGGCCACACTAAAAGCTCGAGAGCTAGTTCCACCGGCTTGAGGCTCCCCTATATCCCACAATGCTAGGCAGTAACTCCTCAGATCTCGTTTGCCGCTACAGTGATCGAGATGCTTTTCAACCGGCTTGTCAGGTTAGTTTTAAAAAAATTAGTTGTATCTTAAATAGACCCCCCCTTTAAGTTAGCTTTTCTTCGTAAATTTATAAGTTACGTAGTTTCCTTCCATTCCTAGTCCAAATTTTTCACCTTTTTTTCTAAACTCACTAAAGTTATTCCCTTGGGCTTTAGGCCCAGTCCCTCCCTTCCTAGTAGTTGGAGTGACTGTGTTTTTGTAGGGATTTATTTTTTTCTAAATTACTTACTAATTTAATTTAATTTAATTTTTTAATAAGTGTAATCGGTGTGTGTGTGTGATTGTGTGGTTACATTTTTTCTTCTTTAGACATGTCTAAAGATTCAAAGGTCTCAGGCTTTAAGAAGTGTGACTCGTGCTGTCAGAAGATGTCTCTGACAAACGGTCACACTTCTTGTGTGTACTGCCTGGGACCTTTGCACCTGCAGGACTCATGTGCTGTTTGCCATGGCTTCAGCCCTAGAGTCCTGCAGGAGCATAAAAATAAGCTCATTCTAAGGGACTTATTGAAGCCTGAGGGTCCCCCGACTCAGTACCAGACCATCGGCTCCGGTATCTGAGTCGCCTTCTGGGGCAACATCGGGCTGGAGCCGATGATTCTCGAACTCATGTCCCTGCTATTTCCTCGGCTCTGGCCAGAGCCGAGGCAGACACCGGTGAGTCGGCTCCGATCAGATTGTCGGAACTGACCTCTAGAAAAAGGTCCCGGTCACCATCTATTGGCTCCGTTCATTCGGCTCCAGCATCTCCATTGCTGTCTGAACGGAGCCATAGATCTCACTCCTCTAGGTCATCGAGACTATCAGATCATGACCTTCAGAGGGTAGTGAGTCAACTTCTTAAGTCCGAGGCACTGGCCCAGATGCTTCAGAGCCCGACTCAACAGTCGATGGCTAATCCCATCACTCAGAATATTCCTCCTCCGACTCCTTTGAGTTTCGGACCCGAGACTGTGGCTGCGTCAGAACCAATACCATTGTCTTCGGTACCATCGTCTGCTCCGATTTCTTCCTTGGAGGAATCTCGGCGCCAGACTTCCGAGTGGCATCGGACCCTTGTCCGACCCGCTCTTCCTCTCGGTGCTTGGTGAGTTTGGCTTGGACATCGGCCTCGGAGCCATCACTGTCGGTGCCGGGGGAGGTTTTCAGCTTTTCGGAGCGGAGACCTCTGGCTCTGCCTGACGGGGGTGCCTTTGAGGTCATGAGGAGTGTGTTAGAACCTGGTTCAACCCCACAGTCGGCTCCATCTGCCCCTCCCTCCACGGTGCCTCAGGTGATTTCTGCTCACTCCCTCATCCCGGATCGCAGAGAGCCAGCTCCTCAAGTATCCCCAGTGGGGATCTCCTCCTCTTCCGAGGCCTCTCCTGACCCAGTAGGAGAGCCTCCTAGGAAGAGGCAGTGCAAGAGGAAGCACATCAACTGCCCTGAGTCTGTCACCTCTGACACCGATTTAGAGGATTCTGAAGGTTCCCCTCGTTCCCCCTCTGAAGATGTCTCTTTTGCAGACATCCTCGAGATCTTAAAACAGAGGGGGAATTGGCCAGCCCTCAACCCTTCAGAGGATGAATCGGTGTATCTTGAGGCGTTTGGCTCTCTCCCTTCCACCTCCTGGGTGTCCCCTCCTTTTGACCCCCTTATGCAGGTGGTGGCAAAGAAGACCTGGACGGCTCCTGACTCTGTAGACCCCACCCCCAGGAGACCTTCAAGGTTTATCACTGCCCCCAATGACAAAGAATTCTTGACCAAAGGTGTCTCTGTGGATGCTATGGTGGTGGCTGCAGCCACCAAGAAGGAGCTAGCTGATCCTTCAGTGCCTGTCCATCCTCCTAACAAGGAGTCTAGGACTATGGACAGGTACGGGAAGCGGATATTCTCGTCAGCGACCTTTTCTATGCGCTCGCTGAACTACCTGTGTCATTTCACTTGTCTCCAGAGAGATTTGATCAAGGAAGCGAGTGAAATGTTAAAGGATCCAACAGCTGCGGGTTTTCAGGATAGGATGAACTCTCAGCTGGCTACCCTCAACTCAATAGTTAACTCCTCCATGCCTCCGGATGGAGCGAGTAGAGCGGCAGGTACAGGTGTGGCCCGCCTGGATGTGGCTATGTAATTTTGCGGACCCTTTCAAGGCGTCCTTCACTAATTCCCCATTTGATGGATCATCCCTCTTTGGTCTTCAAGTGAAGGAAACCCTGACTAGGTGCGTGACTGAAGGCAAGACTCTCTCTGCCATGGGAGTCCATTTTTCTACTCCTTCTAGGCCTTACCCCAAAGGCCAGAAGGGGGGAAAGATGTGGTTCTGCAGACAATCTCAAGGAGCTTTGCCTGACGCACAGAGTCGGTTCCCCTCTAAAGGCAGAGGGGGGAACAATAATGGTAGACGCCATCCTAGAGGCAGAGGGGGCCCGCAGAATCAGGGCAGTCGAGAAACCTTCTCTGACAAGCCCTTTCAGCATCCCTGAGGTGTTGCCCGACTGTCCACCTTTGGAGGCAGTCGGGGGAAGATTATCTCTGTACCCAGAAGCCTGGCAATCCCTAACTCAAGACAAGTCGGTACAGTCTATCATTTCCGAAGGCTATACAATCCCATTCTTTCGCATTCCAAAACAATCAAAAAAATCCCTTCCAGACGTTCCACCCAGTCAAAGGGAGCAAGCAGCGCTAGAAATATCAAAGCTGCTTGCAAAAAGAGCCATTCAACCAGTTCCAGCAGACCAACAAGAGTCCAGAATCTACTCCGAATTCTTTTTGGTTCCAAAGAAAACAGGGGACTGGAGACCCATTTTGGATCTCAGCAACTTGAACAAGTCTGTCAAGAAAACAAAATTTTGGATGGTCACGCTGCAGTCCATTCTACCTCTTTTGGGGCGGGACAACTGGATGTGCTCTATAGATTTCCAGGATGCATACTACCACATCAAAATGAGCCGACGCTCCAGGAGATTCCTCCGCTTCAGGCTGGGAACCAGTCATTTCCAATTCAGGGCCCTGCCCTTTGGACTCACTACAGCCCCCCCGAGTGTTTACCAAATGCATGGCAGTGGTCGCCTCTCATCTGAGACGTCAAGGATTCCAAGTGTTTCCGTATTTAGACGACTGGCTCCTTACAGCCCCCACCAAGCATCTTCTGCTTCTTGCCAGAGACTATACCTTTCACACATGTCAAACACTAGGCATTTCAATAAATTACGAAAAGTCTGTCTTGTCGCCTTGTCATGTTATTACCTTCATAGGTGCAAATCTAGACACAGTCAGCATGTCAGCCAGACTCACAGAGCAGAGAATAGCAGACATACACAGACAAGTCTCTCTTGTCTTGCAGAGCAACAAAATCAAAGTCAGACTGGCCCTGAAGGTCTTAGGGATAATGGCGGCTGCTATCCCTCTCCTACCTTTAGCCAGATTCCACATGAGAATCTTACAATGGATGCTCTTCACACAATGGTCGTACCAACAACTTCCAATGTCCCATTCCATTGCGATAACACAATCGTGCAGGAATCATCTTTCTTGGTGGATCACATCCCCCCAGCTCTTCCTAGGAAGACCCTTTGTTCCTCCCCCTCCGGTTGCTACACTGACAATGGACACCTCCCTGATCGGGTGGGGGGGGGGGCATTACCAGGGCAGGACGGTCCAGGGCATATGGCAACCTTTCGAACGCCACTTGCATATAAATGTCCTAGAGATGAGAGCAGTGCTTCTAGCGTTGCAAGCCCTACAAGATTCTCTTCCCAAAGGAACTATAGCAATTCAGACAGACAATATGTCTGTAGTGTGGTACATCAACAAACAAGGCGGAACCAGATCCTACCCCCTATGTCGAGAGGCACTCAGACTGTGGCAATGGGTGATTTCTTCTCAGCGGTTTCTGTTAGCAATGCACATTCCCGGGAAGTCCATCGTGATTGCGGACAAATTGAGCAGAGCTATTCTCATGCCTCACGAGTGGTCTCTGAAGAATTCAGTGTTGGACAAAATCTTTCGACCTGTTTGCTACTCCCCAAAACAGCAAGTGCGACAATTATTTCACCCTCTTTCCCCAACCAGGCCATCCAAGCAGAGACGCTCTAGTCCACGATTGGCCCCGGGGACTTCTGTATGCTTTTCCTCCCTTTCCACTGATATCTCAACTAATACAGAAAGCCATCGCTCAGAAAGCTTCCATGATCCTCATTGCCCCTTAATGGCCTCGACAGGTTTGGTTCCCATTTCTTCACCGTTATCTGTTGGAGCAACCCTGGCATCTGGACCCAGTTCCAGACCTCTTGACCCATCAGTCGGGTCAGTTGCACCGCTCCCTCCCTTCTCTGAACCTCACAGCATGGTTTCTCCAATTCCAACTCTAGCCAGGCTTCCTCTAATATCTCACTCAGTTCGAGATATTTTAATAGCCTCTCATAAATCTTCCACTTGGAAGATTTATAATAGTAAGTGGAAACGTTTTTCCTATTGGGCGCATTCAAAGGATATAGATCCTTTCACTGCTTCCATTCAATCAGTTCTAGATTTTCTAGCCGAACTTTTCCACTCAGGTTCATCTCCTTCTACCATCAAGGTTCAATTGGCAGTTATATCTAACTTTCATGTTGGAGTCTCAGAGTCCTCCATTATGTCTCACAAACTCTGCAAAGCCTTTTTAAAGGGAGTTTTTCTCCTCAAACCACCTATCAGGGATCCTCCTCCTCTATGGGATCTCAACTTGGTTCTGACGTCCTTGATTCTTCCCCCCTTTGAACCTGCAGCTTCATGCTCAATGAAATTGCTATCTTGGAAAACACTCTTTTTGGTAGCTATTACTTCAGCCAGAAGAGTCTCTGAACTTCACGCTCTTTGTAGTCGATCCCCTTATCTTTTGTTTCATAAGGATAGGGTGTCCTTACATACCAACCCGTCCTTTTTGCCTAAAGTAGCTTCACCGGCAAATTTGAATCAAACCATTGATCTTCCTGTGTTCTTTCCTAACTATTCGAACAGATCGGAACAAAAGTTACATTGGTTAGACTTTCATCGCCAACTTAGGTACTATTTAGACAGGACCAAACAATTTAGGAAGTCTGATCAACTGTTTGTTTCTTATGCAGAAGGCAGGATGGGCCTTCCAGTTTCTAAGGTATCTCTTTCTAGATGGCTTACTTCATTGATTACCTTTGTGTATGAGATCAGACAACAACAGTTGCCAACCAGACCCAGGGCTCATTCAACTAGAGCTTTAGCTACATCTATAGCTTTCCAAGACAGACTGCCTATTGATTCGATTTGTGCTGCAGCTACTTGGGCTTCTCCCCATACCTTCATTTCTCATTATAAGTTGGACTTAGCCTCTAGAGACCGAGCCAACTTTGGTTCCACTGTACTCAAGAGTCTGTTCCGATAGGCCACCCGGGACAAGGTGCTAGGGACGCGGTCCCATCCAGCACGAATGAAGGCGAGATAGACAACTTAACATTTAGAAGTTATGTACCTACCATAACGTTCCATGTTAGTTGTCTTCTTCTCGCCTTCTTTCACCCTCCTTCCCCCTAGCCTGGACAGACCTAGAGGAGTTTGTTTTGTGACCTTTATCCTTTCTACCACCTCTATATATATATATATATATATATATATATATATATATATATATATATATATTTCCTCAGTCAGGTTTAGGGCCCCTTTCAGTCAGCCTATAGAGGTGGGTTATCCTTTTTCTTCCATATTATGGAGTTTTCCTAGCTGGGCCTAGCTTACAAATGAGATCTGAGGAGTTACCGCCTAGCATTGTGGGATATAGGGGAGCCTCGAGCCGGTGGAACTAGCTCTCGAGCTTTTAGAACCCATCCAGCAAGAAAGAAGGCGAGAAGAAGACAACTAACATGGAACGTTATGGTAGGTACATAACTTCTAATTAATTCTCTTTTGACCAATCTGGGGTTCCAGAGAAATACTGCAAAATCCTCCATGATTCCATCTTACGAGATTTTGTTTTGGGGATTCCATATAGATTTCTTTCTCTTCAAATGATCTTTTTAACATAAGACAAGGTGGATCTTTATCTGGAATTTTCTTGAACTTCTACAGTCAGTCTCACACTTCGACTTCTGCAAGATAAATTCTCAGGATCCTAAGGTTCATGGCTTCTACAATTCTCATTATACCTTTAAACAGATTACACATAAGAAAGATCCAATGGTTTCTAAAAAAAATCCATGAACCCAACATTTGCTTTCTCTGGAATATCAATTTTCAGTTTTTAGCTTTACAAAAAAGTGGAGACAACAAATTCAACTGAACTCTGGTTTCCCCTTTTCTCATCAGACCATGTCAGATTTTGCTTTGAGAGCAGTTTCCAAAGAGGTAAACATGTACCACCTGTGGATTCCTTAGAGATGCAAAACACATCAATGTAAAAGAGATTTTGGCTGTGATCCATGCCTTGAAGTCTCTCCATCATTTCTGGTCCCCTGTACCTCTTCCAGTGATTACAGACAATACCACAGTCATGTGGTACATAAGCAAGCAGGGAGGTACAAGTTCATACACCATATGCAGGCTGGAAATAATGGCTTGGGAGTTAGCTCTTCAGCATTCCTTAGCCCTCCAAGCATCTTACATCCTATTAGAGCAAGACATAGTGCCAGACAAGATGAGCAGGACCAGGACAAAGACTCATTAATGGAAATTGAATTGGGGGTCACCCAAGAATTGATCCAGTTGTGTGGAACACCTCAAATAAATCTACTTGCTTTCTTTCAAAACAGACAGTTAAACATGTTTTGTTTCAGGGCTTCTTCCAATCTAGCTTAGAGAATAGATGCATTTTCATTTCCTTGGAAGGGAATGTCTCTTTATGTGTTTACAAACCTTTACACTGATACCCAAGCTATTTGTGAAAATTTAAAAGTATGTGCTACAAATTATTCAGGTGACCCAATTTTGGCCCAGGAAATGGATTCTCCCTTCTTATGGATTGGTCAAGGGCAATGGCCACATGCTTTCTCACAGACCTGTTCTACTCACACAAGATAGGGAGAGTTTAATACACCCCAATATCAGCCAACTTCAAATGGCTACCTGATTTACTCAATTTTAATACCTTTCTGACACTTATTTCTTGAGGATTTGCATCAGGTACTAAAGAAGGTAAGAAAGCCTAATATGAGAAATTCCTATATTGGTAAATGGGAGCAATTTTATGGTTGGTGCCTAACCAATAACCATGGGTCTGTAATAGATTTTGTACCACTGATGCTCAAATATTTGTGTGAGTTGTGATCATCTGGCCTCACTTATTCCTCTATAAAAATTAATCTTGCAGCTATTTCAACACGCCTACCTATGGATTCTCCTCTTTCTTCTCTGTTATTTGTGAAACAGTGTCTAAAAGGAGTGTTATTCCTGAGAACACCTGGTAAATAAGCTCTTTCTCTTTGGAATCTTAATTATGTGCTGGAGGAATTCACTATGTCACCCTTGGAACCTGCCCATCAAGCTGATTTAAGATTTGTAGGTTCATAGGTTTGTACTAGGCTAAATGCCATTGTGGGCCACTTAAGCATAGCCAATTATCTAATGTGAGAATCAAACCCCACACCTTCTGTCTGTAAGTTAAACACATTAACCATTATGGCAACCTCCCACCCCATCACTTGGAAAACTGTACTCATTATTGCTCTGACATTTACAAGAAAAGTATCCAAGTCGCAAGCTCTCATGATGGTTGAACTCTAATTTTCCACAAGGATAGGGTCTCCTTAAGAAGAACCCCTCATTTATGACCAAGGTGGTTTTAGAGTTTTCTTTGAATCAAGCCATCAATGTCCCCGTTTCCTACCTAGAACCTGAAAACCATGGAAAAAAGATTCTCCATACTCTGGACATGCATAGGGAGCTTGGGTACTGTCTTGACAGAACTAAGCCCTTTACAAAAGTTGGCAAGCTCTTTATTTCTTATCAAGGGTCAGAAAAGGATAGCCTTGTATAAACAGACAATTTCTATGTGCTTGTCCTCAGCGATTGCTTTTTTTTATTCCATAGTGGTAAATCCATTCCAGGAAACATCAAGGGTCATTCCACTAAAGCCTTGTCTCCTTTAATGGTGTACTAGAAAGGAGGTGGGGGGACTCTAGAGGTATTCCTGAGGCACCTACATAGTCCTCTGTATATACTTTTACATAGCATTGCAAACTGTATTCCTTCATAAGGTCCAGGTCAAACTGTGTCTGTGGCCTATATGGGGTAGGGGGCAAGGTAGTACTCATACTGAGTAGGTTAAATTTATCTGGTGCAATGGAAATATTTCCCTATTCTATTTCTGGGATTCCAAAGTGGGCAACAGCAGTATACAAACAGAGAAAAGTAGTTTGGAGGATCACTTCATGGAGAATGCTGTTTTTACCACTTTGAATTCAGGGGGTATTATACTCAACCTAAGTTCATAGTTTCATATGAAAGCACTAAGCTAGCTTCACTTGTGGGTAATTTTTAGCCTAGCCAATTTCCCTTTTTGTGTTTGAAATAACCTATCCCATTTGGTTATAGATTGGGCTTACCCATCCCATGGTTGATAATTATATATTATCCCTAATGAGAATAACTGGGATCAAACCATAGATAATTTGAGGAGACCCATGCAAGGGATAAAGCATTTAGGAGCTGCCTCTGTCCATTAGTAGTACGGGGGCAGTGCTGAGATAAATTTTCTGTTTCCTATCCACAGATCTAAGTCGTGGTTGAATATGGACAGGGATGAACTTTGTTTTATGTGGATAGATAATCTGTTCTCTGTGAGATATACCTGTTCCTCTGAACAGCTCTGTTGATGTTGCAGTAGAGGTTTAGATCCCTAGACCAAGTATTTGTAATGTCATTTAACTTTCTGATATGTAATAAATCCATCAGTAACAAATGTTATTGCTGGATGGTCAGCTTCCAGATGAAGATGCAGGAGAGAGATTATGATTCAAAAGCTGTTCAACATATTGAGAAGAATGTAGATTTGGATTTATATGATTTTTCTAGTAGTTAGTGCCCTATACCTGTAGAATTGTAGTTTGATAGGAATGCAGACAAAACAATGAGCGTAGTTTCAAGAGGACACTGGTAATTCCTAGAGACAGGAGCTATCATGTGCTCACAAGAAGCCTAGAACCCTTGAGGAGAGAGTGAGTGTGACCCTTGCACATCAGCAGCAGGTATTGTAAAAGCAGTTGACATATTTGACCAATGTCATCTTCTACTGTGAATGATCTTGTATTAGAATTCTGATATTTTCACTCAATGGTCACAGCAGACTTCTTTGCCGCTGTTTATTTCATTTGTTTGTAAATCAGTCTTTTTTCTGTTTTCTTTTCTAACAAAAGAATATCTTTGCCTTTCTCTCTCTCTTTCTCACTTTCTCTTTCTCCCTTCTCTAAAGAGAACTCCAGATGGAGGGAAGTTGCTATTCACTAGCCGAGACTGGTTCTCCAAGGTTTTTGGTTGTTAGAACAAGCTAATTTGTCATGTTATAAGGCTAAGTGGAAGGTCAAAACAGGCATGGCTGCATTGAGGGACACAGTTCTCTAACAATTCCTTTATGTCAACTCAGATATTAGAAGCCTTGTCCTTAGAAGTTTATTTATTTATTTTATTTATTTTTATTTTACATTTGTTGACTGGGGTAGTCCGACTGGATACATGTTCATTTTCAGCGGAGGCCCGGGGAGAAAAGCTCCAACATAGTCTCAATGACAGATAGTTACATATTAGAGTTTAAGATAGAAAAGAATAAAAAGCAATTTACATACTACATACTACCACAAACTACCTTGCTCTAACAAACACAACATACGACAGTTCATTATACAGATCTTTAAAAACATGCTAGCGGAATAATTAAGACAGATTATAGATTACAGTTTGGCTAATATACAATGTACATGTTTTGGGTTACATACCCCCACCCTAGGTTGTCCTTTTGGGCCTGAGAAATTAGTATGGCATTGGTTTAACGAAGAGGAGCTAGTCTGGGTTTGAGCATGGACAAAGCCAATGTGACTTAAAATGGAGTTTTAGACTCTTTTTGAATTGAGCTGGGGAAGTAATAAGCATGAGGTTGTTGGGGAGGGAGTTCCATATTTTTCCAATGGCGTTGGCGAACAGAGCGTCACTGCCTAAGTTGTGGGATTTGAATGTTTGGACAAGGAGTCTGTTTGATGAGCAAAGGCAGCTTAGATTGGTGTAAGGAATTATTATATTTTTCAGTGCAGGGGTGTTATCAGGTTGTTTAAGAATTTTAAATGCTTCTATGAGTTGGTTCAGCTGGAAAAGGTTTGGGAGTTCTATCCAGCCAAGTTTTTTCAGGTTAAAGCAATGGTGTGTTCTATAGGGCAAGCCAGTTACAAATCTGGCAATATGATTATAACAACATGAGAGTTTGTTCAGGTCAGATTTGTTAAGGTTAGTAAGCACGGGAGAGGCATATAGAAGGGTAGAGAGAAGGTGTGAGCGGGCAGTGGCTGCTTTGGCCATTGGGGTTAGGAAGGTTTTTATCTTGTATAAGGACCCAAGTTTCTTGTTTACGGACTTAATTGTTTGAGTGATATGCATATCGAATCTAAGTTTATTGTAGAAGTAAGAATTAACTCATATTTTGAAAAAACAAGGCCATTAGAATGGGGAGATAGTCTCTGATATACTGTTGTTTTATTTATCTCTTTCACTGCTTCTAAACATCCATGCAATCAATGGTTTTTCATTCCCATTCATAGACAAGTTAATGTTGTAATGTGTTCTTTATTTGTAGGTGCTCATACATTGTTTTTGCTTTATGCTTTAATATGCACCAGGTTTTTATTTGTTTAATTTGCTGTGAGTAAAATGATATTTCAAGAACTTTGTTTGGCGGGGGAGGTCATTATATGGTTACTAATGAGGCTGTGAAAAGGAATGCTTTACTGGAGTTAAAAACGGGTAATCTAGATGTGCTGTTGAAAGAATGTGATGAGCAGGACATGCTTGTAGTTCAACAACATACTAAACCAGAAGGAAGATCTATCAATCATAAAGCCCTGATTCAGGGCTTCATTAGGCTTAACCTTCTATAGGGTCAGCAGGATATGAGAAAATACCAATGATCCACAGTATAGTCTAAGTTTTTGGCTTATAAGGTCCTGCTTTCTTCCATTCCTGGGGAGTTTAGTCTGTGGTGCAGTTCATGCAGCATAGCATGGATCTGTGCCAGACCTCACAAGTGCCAAAGGAAGTATGGGTGAAACGCGTACAGATGGTCATTTTAAGTCTAATGATGACCAGTAATATAATATTTTGCAACATTCATGTATGTGCAATAGGTTTGTACTTGCAAGGCCTAAGTCTATTATTCAGTATGAAAAATGTACTCTTTACATAAGCTCCACCAATTATATTTCATTTTATTTTCAAGCTTGGCAGCAGTTGAATTCTGTGCATAATTGGAGAGTTGGTAATAGTTAAGATAATCTCCTGGGACTTAGGAGGGATTTTTAATCATGTACAAAACCATTGCCAGCATTTCCTGTTTTTCCCCATGATAAAGAAAGAGGGGACTATCCTTGTGTTTGCAGCTGCAGCTAAGGGAGTGAGGCTGTTTGTGCTGTGGAAACATGTTCTTATATCTATACTGGCACAACACTCTTGAAACTTATATTGAATTAAGGACTGAAGTGTCTGGCAGTGTGAAGGAGAGGGAAGATTTTGATGAGTTAGTTGAGAGAGAAATTTGTAAGAGTAGAACATCTTCATATGGGGAGAAATGATGTCCTTTTATATAGTGGGTTGTGTTTGTCATTATTCAATGCAAATTAAAAGTGGGTAACTAGACTCACTCTGAGTAGAAGCCCAAACAGACAGTTATCTTGATGACAATATGTAGTGTGACTCTCTCTATGGAAGCCAGGCAAACAGAGCACAGTATCCTCTTAAGTGCTGTCCAATGGCCAGTTGGGCCTAACTCCACAAAAGGGTCCCTGAACTAAAAGGGGGTTGGGGCTTGGGTTAAGAAATGGCTTAAAGTTTGTCTCATGGAAGGTGTGAAGATTAAATAACCATAATGAAAGAAAACATATTATTAAGAGGTGCAGCACAGTGTAGATGGAAGTTATCCCTATCCAAGAAACAGAACTAATTAGAAAAGATGGCCAATCGAAGGGTCAAAGGTTAAAATATTTTTAAAACAGATTGCTTATGGGTTCATAAGTTCATAGGATGATACTAGGCTGTTGGCCCAGAGGCTGTTTTAAGACTAGCCAAGAATTTCACCCATGTTCCCACAAAGTCAGCACCCATTTCCCCTTAAAAGAAAGGGTAGAAGAAAGGTGGCAATATTTATTAAGAGAAAATTGAATTGTGATTATTTAATAGCTGTAGGAAGAAGGGTGAGAAGATGGCTGATGCTGAAGTATGGTGGAAATTTAAAGGTTGATGTATACATGTTCTAATTGACCTCATTTTGATAATGAAAGAGATTTAAAGGATTTATTTTCTTTGAACTGACATCTGATAATGTTAGAGGACACAGACCATTAATCTATGGGTAGTCAAAGCTACCACAAATGAGAAGTTGGACAGTTTTAATAAAACTGAAGAAGTCAACAAGAGATTCGGAGAATGTCAAGAGACAGATCTACTCCTGTTCGAAAAGGGGTGGTTATTTAAAACTAAAAGTTGTCAACTTTTGGAAGGAAACAATGCCTGATCGAGATGTTAAGCTATTCAGAATGGGGAATAAACAGACTACTAGGGTAAAATTTGCCTTTGGGTGCATTGGAATTTTTAAGATGATAATGCTACTTCAAAAAGTGTTAATGGTGAGACATATCTCTAAGTCTAGGAGATCAGAAAGTAAGGCGATTACTATTTCCAAAGGGGTACAAGGGAGGATTCAATGGGTGCCACTGGAAACTTCAAAGTCTATGGATGTCTGAGTCATGCATAACATCAAATGATACACATTTGAAATCATGCTGGCAAACTTATACAGAGATTGAGGGCTTCCCCTTTGAGAGGGATGTGATGAGAAATGCATAGTTTAGGGGAATGTTCTTAGAAAGTTAAAATAATCCCTAAACATCTCTTCAACTTTCCATGAGTACATCTTGCTGGAATAAACAGATCAATGAAAACCATCAAACTACATGAGCTTCTACGGTCTAATGGCTTCTTCCCAAACTTTCTTCATGCCTGCAGTGCATCATAGCAAAGTATTTCACAACAGTAAACTCCTATAAGCTGCAGTCTTCCCTGATTCCATTTGCTAATGTTCCTGACACCACATCATCTGAGACACTATGCCCAACATCAGTTTTACCTTATTTGTCAAAAATCAACAAAAATGCTCCATTAGAACTTGTAAAAATGTTACCTTGAGCAGTATAGTTTATTATGTAAAACAGCAATGTATTCAAACTGAGAAAAAAACAGAAGAGCATCGCTTCGAAAAAGGACATTGTACTGTAATCGACTTATCTTTTAGAACCAGAACTGCAAGCATATGGAAAAGGATAAAAGAAAGAGAGCCTTGTAGTCAGTCTCCTATCACAAGCTCCTGCAAATACTCTCATGATCTGGATAATATAAAATCAACCAAAACTGATATCTGCTTGACCATCTCATTTAAGAAACTTATCAGATGTCTACTTCTATACCCCAAATCCTACATACAGGTGTCTTACAGGGGTCAATATTGAGACCAACTCTGTTTACTTTCTTTGTCAACATGTATAAAGTCCTATCTACTATTAACTTTCTACTGTAGGCAAATGCCCTAGTAATACAACCTACCAGAGACAGCCACTAGAGATTAGCAAAAAACCAGTCCTCACTACACATTTCGCGGATCATCAGTGGTCTAAAGTCAAGTACTTCAAAACAATATTCATGAACTTTGGACACACAAACATTAACGTCTATCAGATAAATACCAAAATAATGAATGGAATCAGATCTTTGCTTCAAATGGCATATCAGTAACACAATAAATTCCAAGCACATATATGGCAACACTGTACAAGTTGCAGAACAAACCACCTTGTAAGATGCTACTGGTAAGATGCATATCAATATCCATTTTTACCTGATTTGTATATGTAGCATCAGCTTCTGCACATAGAATTCATATACTTCTTACCTGTCTCAACAGAAATCCTAGGTAAATGTGTAGCATTCCCAGAAATTAGGACGATTGCATAGCTCCTTCTAAAGCAAAAAAGTACTGTTTACACAGCAACTGTCATCACTCAGCTTAGCCAGCCCTAATGTATACATTACTTGACCAAGCTAATGTCCAGTTTTGGCAGCAACCTAAGACTCAAATCTGCAACATAGGGTCCTCATCTGTGCCACAGTCCTGTCTCAAAACTTCCTTTTTCCACCTAGCAAGAAGAAATTAGATGTTCTCAATTTCAGATCATAAGCTCTGCAACTCACAAAAGCAGCAATCACACCAGAAACCAACTTACACCCCTTCCACAAAATAATTGAAATCTACCTGCTTTACCAAACAACTGTTGTATGCAACAGTAAGATGCATTCTCCTTCATTTCTCTTAATTCCACCCTAGAGAACTCTAGAGAACTTTCCTCCTCTGCACTGAAAGCATTGCACAAACAATGTTAAACAAAATCTGCAGACAGTGCAATGTGGCCTTTTTATTAAAAGTTACCTAAAATGTATTTATTTGTTTAGATACAAAAAACAAAAATTCAAAACTGTAAAGAAAACAAAAAGGCAAGGAGGCTAGATTCAATCCAAAAATTTAATCACAAGTTCCACAGGTAAAGTAAGCACTTTCAGTTGACAAATAGGTAACCTTCCTCAGACATTAAATTCTAAAATTAAATGAGAATTTAAACAAAAGAACATGGTGACATCACCTCATCCTAATCATGAATTAAAGTCACACTCACCATATATTAATTAAATTAATTAAATTATAAAACCAAAAGTGTCTCTATGAAAACATTCATATACAGACAAAAGGCATAACATAAACACATATAAAACATATCAACCCTATAGAGAATAATAAACCTTAAAACTATGTAAATATACTAAAATGAATGTATATATTATGCTTAAACTCTATCCAAAGATTTAAGTTTTAACAAACATTTCAGGGAACACATTTCTTTAAGTCCAGGGAACATATAGGCATTCGTTAAATGAATGCGATAACCTTATGAGGATGTTTCTTGCAAGAGGGTATCCCCAAAATTTGATTGAGGGATTAATAGATGAAGTTACTCAAAAACATACTTCAGGATGGTTTAAACCTATACTGAATAATAGTATTGCCCCCAAAGTTTAGGTTTATGTGGCCCTATGCAGGATGATAATGTTTCACAAGAGAATTTGGTTACCTCCATTCCTTTATCCTTTATTACTCTTTTCTCTGTTGATGCCCATGGAGTACGATCTATTATCTAGAAGAGGAAGGGTGTTAGACCCCATTTGACTTAGCATGGACAGCATGAAACAGACATTGTTGAGAGATCTAGGTTGGGCAGGGAAACACTGGTGGAAAAATGCAACCTCTGCTGCCCCCAACTTAGGCACCAGGAAAATCATGGCAAACCCATCCCAGTGGAAACAAAGGCATGTTTAGCATTCCGTATACTAGCAACTGGTATTTTCCAAAGAACCACAGAGGATGTATTTAGGGTTTCACAGGCATCAGCCTGTAGAATATTACTTCATTTTTTGAATGCATAATACCACATGCAAGGGAACATATCTGTTTGCCATGAGCCCCACAGGAAAGAGCAAAAACCAATGCTGGAATTGTAGGCAGTAGCCCACTGCCATGAAGTGTTGAGGGCTATAGATTGCACACACATAGAAGTAAAAGCCCCAGATGCTGAACAGGGAAGAAAGTGTATCAACAAAAATGGTTTCCACTCTATAAATTTTCAGGTGGCCTATAATTCCCAAGGGATCATCTACAATGTCTGTATAGGTAACCCAGACAGATTCTGCAACTCACGCATGTGGTACACTTATGAGTTCTACACCAGGTTGACTAGGGGTGACATTCCTCAAGGACTTCTAGTGGAGGATGCAGGTCATGCAATGGAACTCTAGTTCATGTCATCTCTGAGAATCCCACACAACCCCACCGGGCAAGGATACAACAAAGTTAATGCTCAAACAAGGAATATCATAGAACATAACAAAGAAAAAAACAAAAAAATTATCCTTGTTTCCCGTCTTTCCTGACCTAGAGTAGTCCAAATACAAGCTTTGCTGTATTCTGGACTTTTGGAAATTTCCTGTGTTGCCCATTTCCTTTCTTGGATAAAGGGAGGCTTCTTTGTTCACCAGTGGCAGTGGGGAGCTTAAAGCAGCCTATCTATCCCTGGAGGAGTGTTCCCAGCACAAGAATCTGGTAGTCTATTGGCCATTTTGGGCCAATTTCTAGCTCTTTCAAGTCCCCCTGTATAAAACCCACTTTGGGGCGGATTTGAGCGATTTTGCACATAGCGCAGCATCGGGCAGCTCTGCTTAATTGGGTTTAAACCATTCTCAGCTCCACAAAGTCTGCTCTTCACTTTTTCCCTTAGAACTGATCTAGTTCTCATAATAAACACCCTATTCTTACTCTAAAGCCTGGCACTTGCTCACTAAAGCAATTATATAAGTCAGCACTAAAAAATTAAAAGCACTACACCCTCACAAGATCCCCTTGAGTACCTTGTTCTCCACTGGCCCTTTTTTCAATTATAAAGGAATTCCCAATACTATTCTAGCATGTCCAAAGGTCAGTTGTCAATCTCCTCTCTGGTCCAGCTGGTGAATCTGGGAATCTTGAGGCAATGTTACAACTGCCTCATGTACACAGACAACCCTCTCCTCCTCCCAACAAATTTCAATACATGTGAGAGATGCAACCATATAGCCAAACTGGAGGCTAAGCTCTCTCAACTCAGTAGTGGCGTAACCAGACAGGAGGAGAAGGAAACCACACTCATTACAATTCCAGTCTCACATAGACCTACCACAACAGCAAACCAAACACATAAACACACAAAAAAATACTCGGAGGCTCTAAATAAAAATCTGCCTAAGCAGCAGAGACCTCCAAAGCAAACACCCAAGCAACCGCTACCCCAAAACAAAACACGTGCAACACATAGCTCACAAAGCCAGTGTGCTGAACAGTCATAGCCCTTAAGGCTAAACAACACACCTGATACACTTGTAATAGGTGACTCTATCATCAGGCACATTGACGTCCCGCTCACCAGGCTGAACAAGGAGAAGGTCACGGTGAGCTGCCTGTCGGGCGCTAGGATCCGCCACATAACACAAGCACTCAGGTCACTCCAAGGCAAGTATAAATATGACTCAGTCATTGTCCATGCTGGTGTGAATGACATGAGATGTACCTCCCTGGACTACATGAAAAGAGACATAGAGGAGCTCTCTGAGCATGTAGCCCAGGCCGGTATGACCCTGACCTTGAGTAGCATCTTACCCTTACCAAGAATGATGCCACAATATGAAGACAAGATGATCAATTTCAACAATTGGCTTAAGTATTGGTCTCATTCAAAGGGGATCCAATGCCTGTCAGCCTGGGATGACATGCTCGACAAGCCACGATGCTTCGCTAGGGACGGCTTGCACCTGTCACCCCTGGGCTTTTGGATACTGGCAAAGGCTCTTGCCACCCCCATAGTGCCTTTTTTAGGTAAGGCTCAAAAGACAAACCCACCTCCATAGGTATCACAAGGGATAAGAAACTAAGAGCACTGCTACTCAACGCCAGAAGTCTAAACCTCAAGATGCATGCACTCAAAACTCTACTTAGCATGGAGAACATCGATATCTGTGCAGTAACAGAAATCTGGTTCAAGGATCCCGAGAGCACCCCAGCACTACCAGGTTATACCTCATAACATGCTTTTTGGTCCCAAAACTTGGACTGAACCACAAAAGGAGGGGGAGTATCAATATCCGTCAAAGATACCCACACCTCCAGGTTGGTGGCACAGCACGAAGCATCAGAGACTATCCATGTGCAACTAACAGTAGGTAAAACTGCCTTCCAGTTTATAGCCTGCTACAGACCACCCTCCCAAACCCAGGAACCCCACTCGGCCTTCCTGAGAATACTGGAAAATATGAAGGTCTCTCCAAACACCATTATATTGGGTGACTTCAACTACCCAAACATAGACTGGGAGCATTACTCTAGCTCCAACACCCTAGCCCAAAGGTTCCTAGAATTTATAAACTCAAATGCTATGGAACAACTTGTTACTACTCCCACAAGAGGGGAAAACATACTGGACCTGATCATCACCAACATCGGGGCTCTATTCTCCAGACCAGAAGTGTATCCCTCACTGGTAAGATCAGACCATAAACTAATCTCACTGGATATTCACATCCCGACCCCACCCCCTGCCCAGAAAACCACAGTGAAAATCTTCTCTAAAGCAAATTTCACACTCCTCAAAACCGAGGTGGAATACTTCAAAGCCCCCGGGACTGTGGAAAATACAGCCCAGACCACAGAATCCTTTATAAATGCATTCTATGAACACCTTCAGGAATGCATGGATCATCCCAAATAAAACCAAGACCCAATACTCCAAAGGCAGGTGTCCTGTCTGGTGGACCCCAGCCATAAACAAACTATACAATAGAAGGAGGAAGCTACTACATGATAGAGCAAAATCCCAAAAAGGGAAGGCATCTCTGATCAGTATTAGCAAAAAACTATGGGCAATCATAAAATCATCTAAGGCCAGCTTCGAGAGAAAAATTACACAGGACACTAAGGATAATCACAAGGCTTTCTTTAGTTATGTTAGGAACCTGGGTGGGAATTCCCAGATATGCTCAGAATTAGTCGAAAATGACAAAAAATACACCGAACCCACAGACATTGCCAACATCCTAGCTGACAGGTTCAGCAGAAACTTCTTCCTCCCTCCCCACCAAAAGGGCAAATATCTATCCCAGCAGAGTGCTGCCCCCCTGACATCTCAGATGCTCAGGTAAGAGCCGCGCTCTCTAAAGCAAATAACACAGCATCAACGGGACCAGACGGTGTCCCGGGCTGTGTCCTACATGAACTCCAAGAAGAGCTAATCCCAAACATAAAACTACTGTTCAATCTCAGCCTTACCACAGGATATGTACCCAAAGAGTGGCGTACAGCAACAGTGGTCCCGCTCCACAAAGGTGGTGCCTCAACGGATCCTGGAAACTATCGCCCCATAAGCCAGACTAGCTTGGTCTGCAAAGCTATGGAAAGGATCATCATGGACCTCATAAATAAAGATATTGGGGTCCTACAGACACTGGATCCTACCCAGTTTGGCTTTGTTAAGGGCAGATCCTGCCTCTTAAACCTGGTCAATTTCTTTGAAACAGTCACCAAGGCCATTGACGAGGGGAAGGTGGTCCACACAGCCTACCTGGACCTCGCAAAAGCCTTCGATACAATACCCCATTCGGTCATTATAGATAAGCTCACCAGCATAAAGATAAACCCCTATATCACTAGATGGGTTGCAAACTGGCTCAAGGACAGAACCCACATGGTTAAAATTGCTAGAGCCATGTCAGACTCCAAACCAGTTACATGTGGCATCCCACAAGGCTCAGTCCTGGGACCTCTCTTGTTCGGTATATATTTCTCGGAGGTACAGGTCAACACGGAAGGACTGCGGCTGATCAAGTTCACAGATGACTAAAAACTAGGCGCCATAATCGACTCTCCAGCCGACACAAGCATCCTACAAAAGGGCCTCATAGAAACAGACAACTGGTGCCAGAGCCATGGCCTCAAGCTAAATGCCAAAAAGTGTATAGTCATCCCCTTTGGCAAAAACAAAGTGCCCACAAATTACCACATAGGTGGTAATCCATTAAGTACGGAAGAAGAGGGACCTGGGGACCCAGGTTGATAGCAATCTCTCATTTGAAAACCACGTGGCCAAAGTGGTTAGAAAAACATTTTATATAGCCCACCTAATCATGAAGGGATTCACATCTAGATCAGGGGATGTCATCATGCCTCTTTACTCATCCCTCATCAGGCCCATAATTGAGTACAATGCCCCTTTTGGGATGTACCTTACCAGACACATGCAGCAACTGGAAAGACCTCAAAAGTACCTTACCAAGAGGATCAAAGGGCTCAAACAGATGACATATGCTGCCCGGTTAAAAAAACTCCAGCTCTACTCAGTGGCATACCGCCTGCTCAGAGGCGATCTGTGCCTGACGTATAAAGCCATGTCCAACCCAGAATTAATGGACATGCTGCACCTCAGAAAATCCAAATCCCATTGAGCTACCCATTCGAGAGACTTGAACCTCAGCACTGAAATAAATAGGACATGCTGGAGGGACAGATTCATAACCCAGAGGCTCCGTTCAATCTAGAATAAAATCCCAGTCCAGGTTAGGCAGAGTCCCTCATTGACTCTCTTCAAGAGGAATCTTGATGAGTGGATGGGAGATCGTAGGTTTACCCCAGGTATCACTTCCGTGTCACTGTTAGACAGAGGCACAGTATACTAACCTTGAAAAAGGGCATAGTAAAATTCATTTAAAATGGGTGGCGAAAGCCAAACACACTCTGGCTAGGCTTATAAATGCCCTAGGGCAGATAGCCTAGTATGAACCTATGAACCTATGAACCTATAGAATGTGGGTTTGGATTGCTGAATTCAAGATTCCATTGTCTAGACACATGAAGAGATGCACTGCAGTATGACTCAGACATGCCTACCATAAAACTTACAGTCTGCATAATATTACAAAATATAATACTCAGGAAACAGTTTCAACAAGGACAGCACACAGTTTCTAGGACTATAGGTAGAGCCATCAGCAGCAACAGCAGCAGGTACAGATAAGGAGTCTGAGGAAGAACCACGAGCTGCAGGTGGTGCTGGCAGATGGAGGCAAGCGTAGTATGGTCTGGAAATGGCTAAGTGTGTGTGTGTGTGTGTGTGTGTGTGTGTGTGTGTGTGTGTGTGTGTGTGTGTGTGTGTGTGTGTGTGTGTGTGTATGTGTGTGTGTGTGTGTGTGTGTGTGTGTGTGTGTGTGTCTGTGTGTGTTTGCATGAACATAGTGAAGTACTGTGCTAGTACTCCTTCCTACTATCTCAGACAGGTATGAGCCAAGCACAGTACAGTAGTCAGTTCAGCATCATTACCCTCAACCACAAGAACCACCTCTGCAAAGAGTTGTACTGTCATTTAAACGGCCCTGCTTAGAAGTTGGGGTGCTACCTGAACTGGAGTAATGTCTGCTTCACGGAGCTCTCCTCACAATTACATCCAAGACTGGGGCCTACCACTTCTGGAGCAGTGAATACAGTGTCACTATGGGAGCAGTATCTCACATGCCCATGTCTACAAAAACCTGAAGATATAGTGGCTCTCCAGCCACGTGGATGACCACAATTTCCCAGCAGATGTCCCATCACAGACACTACCCAATCCAGTGCATTGTTCATTCTAAGGAGTTGCCCACATGCTTGATGGAATCACTCACATCAGAATGTACAACATTTCAAAGTCACACTATGTCTTCCGAGAACTGATGTAACATGCCTATGCCTCCACTACGGCCCTTCATATACATCTGGTGGCACCTAATGACACATCAGCATCAGGAGAGGAATGGACAGCAGGTCTCCTCTGAGCACCCCTACCAACCCTTTCATGTGGCAACATGACCTCACAATGGCTACCAGGAGAAGCAACAGACTTTGCAACCAGATTAACAACAGTAGCATGATCAACTGTGTCACCCTCAACCTGTCTTATATTAGCAGTATCTGTGTCATGGGTATGCAAAGGCATATGGACTGCCCCCTAAAATATGGACAGGGATTGTGGGAAACACAACCTCAGTGTAAGACTGACCCTCTACGCCCCCAGACAGCCTCTCTTTATCACCACCAACATCATCAGAGGCTACAGATTCTCTGACATCAGGTGGAAGGAGTTCCACAGTGCCACTGCCAGAATTACTTATAATAACAAGCAAAAAATACAACAAACAGAGAAAATGAGAATAACATTGATCACATATTATTGTTATACAAAAGGTATGTTAAACATTAACATATGCTAAAGCAACACAAACTTTACCCTCATAAAGACCTGGATCTACCTAATATAAGTAGTAACAATAACCAAATGTGTGCTTACATGAGCAGGTAGGCTGGCAGTCTACAATCCAGAAGTGACTGTATGGGAGGAAAGGAAAGGAAATAAGTCAGATAAGTATTAAAATGCAAATGAAAGAAGAAAAAAGAGCAATCCCCTTCACAAGTGCAGATTAAAAATGGTCTCATTCAAAAATGTAGTGAACAGTTGGATTGTCCTCCACAACCCCCAAGCATCCTCCACTATTTCTCTATGACTGCCGTCTGACTCACAGTTATCACTCTCTCTCTCTCTCTGTATACATATATATATATATATATATATATATATATATATATATATATATATATATATATATAATCAGACATGTAAGACATATGCATATAAAGATATAACAACGACACAACATTTTGCATACCTGGAATATCTGCTTCAGACACTCTGTATCTGTCATCCGCATCTGCAAACAATGTCAAGGATTCTGGTGGAACACTCTGCTGAGTTATTTGGATCTCTGACACTGCCACTACATCAGTTAGCTGTGTTTTGTTGGCAAGACCATTGCCTGTAGTCACCTGTTTCTGGGCAATTGCAGCCACCCTATGGAAGACAGAAGTTATCATGTCACTTAAGCAGTGTCATATTTTGGAATTGGCTCTCCCATCTCCACCAACAGCATTAATTCCATTGACTACCTGCTGCCATATCCTGTCTTGGTCACTTCTACCTCTCTCTAACAGAAAGCTCCTGTTGATATAAGGCCTGGATAATGACCTCATTTTCTGCTTTACTTTATGCTGGCTTGCAGGGTGCAGATTTCCTCTTGGGTGTTATATCTCTGTATGAGATAAAACAAAAAACAGACACACATAATTACATATATAGTAAACAGGATGGCTGTTAGATCAGTTAAGTGTGACTGCATGCATCCAACATGCAAATAAACAATTTAAAATTGAATTGCTGTCTATGACTGCAGACAAGGTACAACACCCCCTAAAATATTTTTCAAAATCAAATATGAACAATGATCTATAACACTTCTGGATTAGAAATACCAAAGGTTTAACTGCATAATGCACAGCAGCATTAACAATAACAATTAAAATGTCAGACCATCCTACAAAATTAGAATACACTCATCTACAAAGCAGTGCAAACATAAATTTAAATACAAACTCAAAAAAGGTAATGAAGCATTCTGTAGCATACTTTTTGTAATGTAAACAAGGCTATGCTAAAAGAGAGAAATGAAAGAAAAAACATGTAAAATAAAAAAAGAATGTTTTTCAGCAGTCACTGCAATTCACCTATTAATGTTAAACTAAAAGCATTATGAAAGAAATAGCAACATACTTTAACAATACAACAGTGCAGAAAATAGACAATTCTCTAAAAGTTTTACTTTTTAACAGTAACCTTCTCTCCTGATAAAAAAAAATATAAATCTCCCCAGTACAATACAAGGGCATTAGCTATGGGTCTATATTATATTAGTGAAAATCCTTTTAAGCGAATGCGAAAACACCGACACGTATTGCGCGAACCACAATTTTGCCGAATGTACTAAACTAAAAATTCAAAAAGTCAAAATGTTATGGTTGGCCCATCTGCAGTACAGCTCAGTAAGGTAAGTGTGCGATAGTTATGGATCTTAGGGTTAGGGTGCAGGATAAGGTAAGTGCAAAAGATAGGTAATGTATGTAAGGTTTAGTGTAGTGTTAGAAGTAGGGTTTTGGTGTTTTACTTTAGGGTTAGAAGTAGGGTTTTGGTTAGTGTATGTATGTGGTTTATTTATTTTGTTTGGGTAGGCAGTATGTAGTGGGAGGTTGAGCTGGCCGACTATGGGGATTCAACTTTTTGTATTTCACGGTTTAGTACTTTCAGCATATTCGCGGTTTGTGCAATACGTGTCGGTGTTTTCGCATTTGCTTAAAGGGATTTTTGCTATTATAATATAGACCCTTAGCTACATGATTGCCTTCATATATACAGCGTCATTCCTGTGAAAACTGTAAGTACGAAAATGAAGAGTTAAATCATTAACATTCCTGAGTACCACAATCTGCATTAAGTGTATGGAATATAAACATGATATAAGGAGCTATATGATTACATTTACACATCCTTCTCAATGCAAGGACCAACATCTAAACTTTTTTTCTCCTTGCTAATATATGTCTATGGGGCCACTATAGGTGATACTTACTTCCGGGTGTCTATGATGACTCTTTGATATGCAGTTACTGAGGGTGTGTCAGGTAGAAGAGACTTACCAAAAAGTCTGACAGTACATTGATTGATTTAGGAGTGCATCAGTCCTAACATTCAATTACTAGCTTTACTGACCACAGTTACTGCCCCTTGGTAAGAAATGCCATTCATATTCAAGGGAGTACTTTAAGCATTGCAAGAATAACATATGGCAATAAAACAGATAGACTTGCTATTAAGAAAGTATAGATAAAAAAATGAGGTACCATGCAGAAAGTAAGCTATACACTGGCAGCATTTGCAGTCTTTGCATAATATTGTGAAAGTACATGGGTATCCTAACTGTTTGAAATATCATAAAAATCTAGACATTTACTGTGAAATGAAAAAGGACAACTTTCATAATTTGATGCAATCTCACATTATCATTACATCTAAATTGTTTTTTTTTTCTCCTTGTTACTATATGTCTTTGTCCATGGCAACTATGTGTAATACACTTAAAAGATTGTTCTCAATACCCTTGTTTGAGGGTTTAAATCCATACAGGTCCTTGTTGCAAGATAAACTTACTTAAATATGTGAAATATGCAGTTTAAAATATTTAATCCACTTTTTTTTCTTTATATTATTTGCATGCCATTTAGTATTGTGCTCCATTGACTAGCAGCAGTCAATTGCATTGAACTAAATTTCACTGCCCAAGGTAAAAACTGCCGAACTTTATTTGGACTACCATCAATAGTGCAATGAAGACTGGCATGTTTGCATTTTCCTGAGCAGTCTAAGCAGTACTGAATGAAGAAATTAAAGTTTGCACACTCTTATGTCTGTGACATAATGTGTAAAAGTATTGAGCTTAGGGAAATGGTACAGGTAATGTAGGGATTGAAATCTGTTCCTGGATATTTTTTTCTGAGGGAGTCCATACTAAATCTTGACACTCATTTGCTGTATGAATGTGCTGATGTGAAAAACTCAAGTACATAAACTTAATAGTATGTGCTGTATGAACAATGAAAGCATTTCTTCTGTTCCCTGTGCCCTTCTTCATTCCCATGCCACTAAATTCCTGATATTTTAACATATACATGATAGTATGGGTGTTACAGTAAGATATGAGACAGCTGAATGTGTCACTGTAGTTCAGCACTAGCAGTGTTCATTGCCACATATACAGTGTGATTCATTTCATGTGTCTTTAAGATGCTACTCCCAAAAAGCTGTTTGAATGCTTCCAATAAATATTGTCTTCTGCATTTGCTCCCTGGTGACATTATGTGATCTTCAGCACTATGGAGAGAACTCATGGGTAAAATTACATCTAAATGAAAAAAAAAAAAAAAATGAACAAAGTTCACTGTGATGAAAGCTAAATTCACACAAATGAAATGTAATAATCTAAAAACAAAGACCAATCACCAAGGCTGACAAGCAAAGAGTTTATAGAACAGGGTTATTGACATCAAGAGGTTACAGATACTATGAATACAGTTAAAACATTAAGAAAAGGGAATCTGAGACCGTATTTTTCTAAGAAAGGTGAATCGCATACTACTTCACAAAGTTTTAATAACATGCCTGGTAATGTAAATTTGGGGGTTCAACTTACTTTTTCTAATAATAT
The DNA here is from genome assembly GCF_019279795.1 of Protopterus annectens. Lineage (NCBI taxonomy): Eukaryota > Metazoa > Chordata > Ceratodontiformes > Protopteridae > Protopterus > Protopterus annectens. The sequence goes on from NC_056731.1 coordinate 1,804,995,214, forward strand.
TAGCATACTTTGAGACATTATTAGAAGGAACTGGCAGAATTTTATCAGCTGATCAAGGTATCAGCAGTACAGTTGGAAGTTCTCCCAGCATTTGTTTTATAAATGGGATATCACTCAAACGTCTGCTGTGCTATGGTAAACACACATCCACATGCTTATAGGATAGGTACCCACCCATGTAGATCTTGCAAGACCTGCAGTTCCATCTCCATAGACAACTTTTTTATTCATCCAAAAATCAATAAGAAATTTTATTCTAAGATTCATGCATATTGCACAAGTGAACATCTGGTATATTTAGCAACCTGCAGAATGTGCCCTTGTTTTTACATAGGAAAAATGGATCGTTACTTCAAAGAGAGAATATTAGAACATGTAGGGGATATAGGTAAGAATATCATTACTAATGCATTACCTAAACATCACAATTAACACATATAAATATCAGGGGAGGAGATATTAAGAATAGAACCAAATAAATTAAAATGAATCATTACACTCCAGGCAGATAGAGACTTTGGACTTAATGAATCTGTAGCTTTAAAACCTACAATCAAAGGTTGTAAATTGCTTTATTAATTGATTTTAATTGTTTGAATGTTTTGTGTAGTTAAAGTGTGTTTTAATGGACTTTTTATGATCTGAAGAAGTGCATAACACACAAAAGCACTTACCAAACAAAACTATATTTGTTTTACCTGTCAGACTTGGTGACTGGTCTTCATTTTTGGAAGAAAATACATTTGACAGGTAACTTTATGTTTCTTACAAGTTATAAGGGCAGTGAGATTAGAGAAAAATGTGAAGCATGGTTTTAAACAACTTAATGATAATCTTACAGAGGATGGTCTGAATATATCAGGACAGTGCAGTGGTAGCATTGTCCCCTCACAGCAAGAGGTTCTCCAGTGTGATTCTCGGCTGGGGTGCCTTCTGTGTGGAGTCTGTATGTCTTCCCTGTGTTCACGTGGGTTTCCTCTGGGTGCTCTGGTTTCCTCCCATGTTACAATGACATGCATCTGGAACATTTTCTCCCCAGACCTCTGCTGAAAACGGCTTCATTCTAAGTCAGACTTTCCTGGTTAAGAAATGATAAATAAAAAAAATAAATATATTTATTCACATTTTGTGATAGCATTGTGTTGTTTAAAAAAATGCCGTCACTGTTGTTAACAACATGCAATCTTTTGTCTATCCACTTTCACATTATTTGTTGTTAACTACAAAGTCTGATAATCCATTCCACAAAGTACATGTTTAATGCTGCAAAGAGATGCGAGAAGGATAAATGTTTTATTTGAATGCATTTCTTGCTCTGGTAATTGCTACATATATTAGTTCATTACATTTCATTCACTTTCAGCTTTTTTCCATCATATGTCTATATTCTAATGCCTTTTCCATTATTTATTGCCTTATGTAGAGTAAATATACATGGCATTGTTGAGCACCCTCCACAGCATGGATAGTACTTACTTCAGAGAATGGACCTGACACATGTCAGATTCTGTGGTACCAGCTGTAACTGAAGTAAATTGATAGAAATTAGGCACATGAAGCATTCTTCCAAGCCTGTTAAGAGATCCCATTGCAATTATTCACAATATTTAATTTTTTGTAATTTTAATTTACATTTGTTTTTTGCTTTGTAGTGTGCAAACACAGTTCACTATTTCAGGAAAAAGTGAAAAATTTAGTTTAGGCTGCATTAGGTAGTGGAAACATGTTCATAAGTTCATATGGTTTACTAGGCTAATGACCACAAGGGCCTTTTTTAGCCTAGACATGCATCTCAAGTCTCTGACACATTCTGTGACCCTTGATAAGTTTAAGCAGGGGCTTGGGAAATTAAACATTTACAAGCTGGGGCTTAAAATATGAAACATTTACAGGTTGCGTATATCCATTAGAGATATAGATGCCAATTCAGGGATGAATTTCCTGTTCCCCATCCAGTTGTCCAGGTTGCACTTGAATTGTGTTAAGGAGGAACTCTGCTTCACATGGAGGGGGACCCTGTTCAGTGACATGGTAATATGTGGGATATATACCTGTCTCTCCAGTAGGTCCTATTTATATCACAGGCAAGGTTTAAGTCTTTAGAATGGGTAATTCTGGTGCTGTTTATTTTGCGGATATGCAGGAGGTCCATCAGAGTGGGGTCTGACAATGCCCTGGATGTCAGGCATAGATCTCCCGTCAAAAGTCTGTAAGAGACAGAATACAGGGATAGAGCCTTGAAGCAGTCTGCACAGGATATTTTACTTAAGCCCTGTATTCTTTTAGTGAAAAAAACTATGTGGACATTCCAGTTGTTGAATAGGCCTGGTTAGGTACACAGGAGCATTGTACTCAATTATAGGCCTATTGAATGCCAGATACAGTGGAACAATGCCTTCTTTGGACTTCACTGCCATACTTTTGTTTGTAAGTTGTGCAACATAGAATGATTTCCTTACTAGTGTAGACACATGATGGTTAAAGGCTAGATTACTATCTATGTGTCTGGCAATGGTGTGCTTTCCTCAGCACTCCGGATAGTACTGACAGGAACAATTCTACCCATTGCATACCTACCTCTGTGGCACAAGGTATAAGTGCATTGACTTTAGATAAACAACACAGCTGATTAAAAATTTGAATCCAGCTATAAGATGCCCCTTGAAAGAGTGTAAGAAGGCCACTTCTCAAAACATTTTGATTAGGGCTGTAACACTAAAGAAAATAAATTAAAAATGTTAAACCTGTTTCTAGACAGCAATTTCTCAGTAATCCTTGCATAACTGCATGTTTCTATTTAGCATACAACATGAATGTTTCACATATAACCTCAAGCTAATGTGTGTCCAATTTCCTATACAAGACAATGATGATATTTAATATAAAATTCACTTTCATATGTATGATGAGCACCATACATTTGCTATAATCATTATGGCACATCACATATCCCAATTGTGTGTTTAGGAAAGTTATGTTTTTTTGAAGTATATATGTAAAATAAACTAACTTGTTTTAATCAGCACATTCAATTACATCCATCCAAAACATATTTACAAACAGAAATATTGAATTTTACATAGGAATGTACTCCCAGAACTAATAAAAAGCACGGGTCTATAATATACCCATGAAAGCCCATTTATTGCACAAACCACAAATACATCGAATGCCCTAAACCGCAAAATTCAAAATCTCAAACCGGCAAAGTTGGCCAACCCCACCGCTCGCTACATACTAGCCACCCAAACAAAATAAATAAACCCATACATACACTAAGCAAAACCGTACTTCTCACCCTACACTAAACCTTACATACATTACTATCTATGCACTTACCTTAACCTGCACCCTAACCCTAAGGTCCGTAACTATCACACACTTATCTTAATGAGCTATACCCAAACAAAATAAATAATCCACACACATACACTTAACAAAACCCTTCTTCTAACCCTACACTAAACCTTATATGCATTACTATCTATGCACTTACCTTAATCTGCACCCTAACCCTAAGGTCTGTAACTATCGCACACTTACCTTATGGAGCTACACTGCAGAAGGACCAACTATGCTGATTCAAGATTTTGAATTTTGTGGTTTAAAGTGTTTGATGTATTCACGGTTCACACAATATGTGTCGATGTTTACGTATTCGCTGAAATGGGCTTTCGCAGTTATAATATAGACCCAAAAACACATGCAAACGGGCCTCTCTGAAGTGTATCTACTTTCATTCTGAAATTAGTTTCTGTATTTTTCTTTGCTACAAAGATAGTTCTCCTGTAGAAATGTCAGTTAATAAGGTAAGTTTCAATTTTTGCATGCTTTATCGTATGGGTTTGATTCCAGGCTGGTACCGTGATATTTTAACATTGTATAAGCCTCAACATCACAACATTTAACAATTCATTATCTGTCTCTTTCCAAACTTCAAGTACTAAAGTCCATGCCCTTAAGCATTCCATTCTTGAACACTGGAACCTGTGTCAGCATGTTGATCATTGCACACGTTAAAGTTCAATGCCATGTTTCAGTCCTCTGCTGCTATATAAGCACTTTCAATGTGTCTTCCAAGGAATCCATCGAATTTCAATTGGACAAATGCATTTGCAAAGGCTGCGCATCTTTTCCCAATAACAGTAACATGGTAACATGAAAGATCTGAATTGTGCCCCAGTTAAGACATATTTCATAAGCTTGAGTTTTGCAGACATGATTAGTGAAGGAGAGAATGGTGCTAAATTTAGAGCACAAAGGTTGGGTGCTGAGGAGTCCACTATATTTGTTGTACTCCTCATGAAGTGCTACAGCTATACACTGCTGCAGGGATTATACCTGGTTTCAGTATAAGGCTGAGGTTTGGAATAACCAAGCCAAGGCAGTCTCCAATGTAACAGGCATTCCTCCCACTGGAGAACAATGTTGTCACCACTATAATGACCTTAATAAGCAAAGGCAGGACCTCCTAAGCTGATGGAAGTCTGAATTTAGAACTGCAAACATCCCAAGTGATGTACGTATACTAATCCATAACCTGTCTATGATATGGCAGTAATGATCTAACCTGCCAACACAGGTGGTCATTATGCTTTCATACCATGTCTGTCTTCTTTTATACTGTACAGGTGCAGATGAGATAGCAGAAAACCACGAGGTGTACCAGGAGAGTTTAACTTACCTCATAGAGGCAGAGGGTAAGTAGGACTCAGGTAGAAATTCAAGTCAGAACTTTTTCATCCCCTCAAGCACAAACATCTTGAGCAGGCATACCTCAACCTTCATCTTAAGCATGCATGCCACCCCCAATAAATCTTGCTGCTTGCATTATTCAATAAGAGCACCAGCTTAAATGTGTGTAGGTTCACTACCCAGAATCAGCAATTACTTGTTATTACAGGATGAGTTTTTATATAATATTAATAGTAATATGTCAAGAAGAATTAAATTATGGTAATTGTAATTATTAAATTAGAATGCATATTTCCAATCCATTATAGGGAAATAAAGGCTGCTATTTTGTATATCATAGCAGTGAGATTTGTTTTTATTTCATGACACATAAATACCTTTCCATCATATATGGATGTGGCAAAGGTGTATGATAGTAAATTATCATAATTGTTTATGTATTGCAAAACCAAGTTTATTAAAACAATTCAGCACTGTGACATGCCATGTATCTAATTATCTCTTTTGTTTGTGTCCCTCACCCTTTCACTCTCTTTTTATTGGAGGAGTATAATTTATTAATCTGCTGTTTTAATAACTTGCTGCTGAAAATGTAATGATCAATGGCACAGAGAGGTCACTGACAACTGCAACTCAACCTATCATACATCCACAGATGGCAGCACAGACACCCTTCACTTTGTGGCCACAACCTGTCAGAGATGCCTCCACAATCCCTGCCCTACCTGATCCAACTGAGCCAGATAGCTCTGCCCAAGCTCTGGTTGCAGTGGTACCCTTTGTGAACTGTAGCAGTTGAGGTGGCATTTTGCCACCTAGCAGGAGCTGACAGTGCTGGTGAAGGATATAATGGAGAGGGAACTAAGTGCATGTATTAGCAGGGTTGAAAATGTCTTTTGTTACATTGCAAACCAGTGCCACATCCGGCAGTAACCCCGGGAGCTGCTGCAAATGACAATGATGACAGTTCTGAGGGTGAAGACTAGATTCTCACTGTTCTCAATCCGGACATGGGTGTGCCTCCAATGTTCTCTACCTATCTCCAGTCATGGCATACGTTATTAGGTTCATAGATAGGTACTAGGCTATTGGCTCTAGGGCCTATATAAGCCTAGCCAAATGGTTCCCTGGCTTTTGCCACCCAAGAAAATTATTTTCCTGTGCCCCTGTCAAGCAGAGCCACTGATGTGATCTCCCAATCTTTTGTCTCTTCACCATTCCTGCCTGGCTTGTATGTCCTGTATTTCTGCAGATGCTTCTGAACCCACTCTACCTACTATACCCTCTCATTCCTAAGCACCTTTCCCCACATTACTCTCTCCCAAATAATTTATTAAATAAATGAATGAATACATAAATAAATAAATGCATACATACATACATACATAAATAAAAGTTGGCACCTTTATGCTCCATACATAGGTCTCCACATCATCTATGTGTCATCTCAACACTACCGAGTAGGTCCAATTGATTTTATTGTTGACAGCCATCACTGGTGTTGTGACTCTGACAAGTCATGAAGTTGTGTACAATTATGCATATATGTTGTAAAGAAGTAGATAGCTATGTTGTTCTCCTAATACCCTCCAACAAATTCCTGTATTCTTTCCTTTGTGAACTATTGTTTAAGCTCTTATTGCAAAAGCTGAAGATTTCAGTTTCATCTGAAGTGGTCCAATTACTTTTGGGCAAATGTGCTTAAATTCAGTGTGTTATGGTAATACAGAGTAAAGGCAGAACTGTGAAACAGTTAATGTAAAATTTCTTAGGATGCTGGATGTAGTAAAGTGTGAGCTCCTACGTGACATGTTGAGACAATTACCCTGTTTGTAAACTGATGTTTTTGCATAGTGTCAGAGGCTTGAATACACCTGCAGGCCAATTTATTAATTCATGACATTTCATATTCCTATTATATATTTAAGTGCAAATGTCTGCATAAGTCTCTGTGCAAAACCTTTCCTTAACATAACATCGGAAATGTGCAACAAGACATAACTTTCAAAAACATTGCAGCCCCAACATGGAAACTTACTAAGCAAACCTTATCCTAGTTAGATGTTCATGTGTATTTCTCTTTCTCTTAACCCTTATCTGTAGCTATAGCAAGCACTTTATTGTACGTAGTATGACAGATTAATGATGATTTAATAAGCATGACTAAAATGACATGCAGATGTTGCAAAATGGCCCGCAAAACCTACAAAAACATTATTTCTGTCTGCATCTGTCTCAATCTGTCTTTGTTCACCCCTTCTGCTTCAGTCAGTTGTGTTGCTGTGTTTCAATTATGATATTTTTATATTCTGAAGTAATAATTCCTTTGTGGTGTGAAGAGCTAATACTCACATGTATAGAAAGATTTTTGAATAATTTCAAGGGCTTTAATCCAGCCATTAGCTAAGTGTTACTGGCTGTTTTTGTTAAACTAATTTATCTGCACCTGTTGGCTGCATATTATTATGAGCCACCATTATCCTTGTTCTGTTATAATCTACATTGTCCCTTCCTCCATGTCACCCTGCTGATATATCTTCTCCCTTCAATTTCATTAATTTTCCAACTCTGCATTTGCACTGTCAACAACTGCAACTAAGGGTAAAAGAAAGTACACAGCTGATGTCAACATCTTGTGATTTTATTGCCTTTGTCTTACTGTGTTGCACTTTGTGCCACTATTTAGTGATATTTAGTCAGTTTAATGTGCTTTTCATCAAGCTGAAGAGTTGGATGTACAAATTACAGTGGTGAATAGGATAATGAATATGAATACATTTATTCACTTTTGCTGGAATCTGCTGTCAAATAGTATCTATCAGAATTATGACTTCTTGCATGGTGTGTGTATATAATTTGTTGGCATGTTGTAAATGTTCGAATACAGATGGATGAAAAAATGTTTCAGGATGTGTTGTCTGACTCCTGTGGCTGTAAATGTTGGCTATACCTTTATTTAACACATCATTATTCTACTGCTATATTAATGTGCCTGCTACTTATTGTGAAGCCTGTCTTGTACAGATATTTGTGTGGGGATTGGCACAGAGCAGCATAGACTGCTGCTAATTCCCATTCAAAGTTCAAAAGTTCATGGTATTATTATGCATCTACTAAAACTTTGCCATCAGCAGTGCATTTCCGCTTGACAGCATTGCACTCAAGGAGTGACAAAAAATCAAAAAGAAAATCAACTAATTCTTGTTTCTGGGTGCATACAAAGTTTGTATATCTGTATACCTTTTGTCAACAGGTGATACTGATTTTAGAATGATGGCATAGTTAATTCATTCATTTGTTGTATGTCTGCTATGCAGTGTTTACTGTTACAGCTGTGTTACAAGTTAGGATAACCTATTCTCACATAATCCGTCACTGTTATTCTGCAGTGCACTATCCTATGTATGACTTGTATGTTTGTCTTGGCAATGCAAATAGTACAAGTATGAACTAATACAAGGGTGCAGTCATTCCGACATTGTCACAAGAATATTTGATTGATAATCCAGTGGTGTACAATAATGGATGTCTATGTCAACCAATAATGTAAAACATGGCAATGTCTGTCACAGTAGAACAATGTACATGAATGGCATTATCTAAATGTTAGTAGATAGTAATGTAATTACATTTGATATTCATAATGATCTTACATTGTTCTGGGTACACAGATGTATGTTTTGTACAACATGAGATGCACAGGACCATCTGTTCCAAACAGTGGATTTAAAAAAAAAGTCAAATGTCTTATTTCATATTGCTCTCCAGATTGTGTATCATAAAAATAAAGTGCTGCCATTTAGATAAAAATAGAAAAACTACACAAAGCAACAAACATAAAAGCATTCTGGCACCACAATAACCAAAGAAACCAGTGATTGTATGTATTTATTGAATAAACTGTGTGAGTAAAAACTTTAACCTTACAAGGCCTCTTTAAGCAAATCATGCCTCCAGACTGTATAACTAGATAGGTAGGAGGTTCAATGTCCAATATGCAATATGTGTGTGAGAGACTGTGTACAACAATGCTGTATGCACTTTCCCTGAGATTAATATATTTAACTGTTCACACTCCTCCCTCATCCCACTTTTGGATGAAACACACTGATGAGGTCATCCTGACAAAAGGGCATTCTCTACCATTAAGAATCAGATATCCCTTGTGGCACTTGCAAGTTATACAGTACTCTCTAGATTTTATAACCAGATAAGTAAGAGGTTCTAAGCCCAGCATGGAAGACTTGTATGTGTAGTGTGTGTGTGTGTGTGTGTGTGTGTGTGTGTGTGTGTGTGTGTGTGTGTGTGTGTGTGTGTGTGCCATGAGGGTATGAGACTATGTGTAAAGTTGGTGATGTATCCATTTCCTCTTTGAAGAAGACATTTAAATGTTCACATAGCTCTCATTCCACTTTTTACTGAAACATCCTATATGAAATGCACTGATGAGTTTATCCTGACAAAAGTGTACTCTTTACGCTTAACAGTCAGATTCACCTGTGGTGCTTGCAACTAATACAGTTCTCTCTATAGTGTATATTGTGTAACTAGATAGGTAGGAGGTTCAATGCTCAAGATGTGAAATGTGTGTGTACATGTGCTCACATGTGTGTTGTGTGTGTGTGTGTGTGTGTGTGTGTGTGTGTGTGTGTGTGTGTGTGTGTGTGTGTGTGTGTGTGTGTAATATTTATTGCTGTATCCACTTCCCCTGCACTAAAAAGAATACCTTTAAATGTGCACACAACTCCTTTATCCCAATGTTTACTAAAATATGCTTTATATAGCACACTGATGAGGTGATCCTGGCAAAAGTGCACTCTCTACCCTTAGGAGTCAGACGTCTTCTGTGGTGCTTTCAATTATAGAGTGCTTTTGATGTTGTGTAACTAAATAGATAGGAGTTTCATTGCCCAATATCAGGAATTTGTGTGTGTATGTGTGAGTGAGGAAGTTTACAGTTAGGTGAGCATGTGCTCAGTCATATTTTACTCTGGATAAATTATTTAAATTGCTACATGACTCCACATCCCCTTTTTCCTCCTTTCACACTCACAACTTCTTTGCAAGACAAAAGTGTAGCTAACCATACTGTTTGTACTCTACTAAGTACAATTTTCTATACATTACTTAAACAAAACATGGTGTTTTAGGCCACACGTTATCCACAGCTGTCTAAATTAATGCTTCCAATAAGAGTGTTATAGATTGAAAAAATATCCATTTAATATTTTAGAGGGAAAATGATGGAAACATTTATTACGAAAATTTTATAGAACCCCTCATCTGCCTTTAAGCCATAGTGTGACAAAAATAAATGCAGTAATAAAGACATGCCGAATGAAGACATGCAATACAGAGCATAGTTATCTTGTGAATAGGTAATGCATGTGAGCAATGAATGACATAGAAACCATTTGCATCATGTCATTTTCTAACACATGCCAGGACAGACATCACAGAGATGCATAACAATCATGGTCACCACAGAAATGCGCATATCAGTTGTGTCATGAAGAGCACCCTTGAAAGGCTTACAGCACTTTCCTATAATTTAATGTACATGGATGACCTACCTTGAGGGACAAGGCATGAAAAAGGTTGGTGTGCCATAACTGTTGTCTGTCTGTAAGCCACTATTGTCTGACACAAAGATGTTACCAGATTCAAACCTTTGCCTGTTATATCAGGCTCTCTCCAGACCTCTGTACTGACTGCATGTGTCACATCAGATAGCAATGGAGGCTGTGACAAATAACTGAAATGAATGTGTGCATTAAGACAGCAATTACACATATAATATAAGCAAACAAATGTAGTCAGAATGCTGAAAAGGAACTACACTTGTTACTGTCCACATAACATTGAGTATTACAATATCAATGCTTCTCTGACAAGGAAGCTGTTTCCATTATGTAAGAAACACACTGTCCTAGAAATGAACCACAGTCTATCTGTGCAGTGTGCTATACAAACCAGTACTCAATACATGTGCCACATGAGCACTCACAGTGTGTCATGCCCCAGATAACATTTTTACTGCCATCCAATCACAACCCGTGGTGCTATATCATTGTCCAGCATAAAAATGGATAACAATAAGTACATATAATGGAGTTTATGTAACATCAATACATTCATATACTATTACCCTTTTTAAGAATTGAACACCAAGTGATGTAACTCTACAGAATAATGACACTTGGATCAACAACAAGCACTAAAGTGGAAGTCCTAATACTACTGTGACACTTCACCTATGCTATCTTATTACATCAAATGTATGTGTGGTAACCAACTTCTGAGATACAAGGGATGGTGTAGGCCTCTCCCACTGTAAATGTATACATTATAACTGTGATATGTGCCATTCACGCATTACAGTATAAGGCCCGACTATGCTAACAGGCACTAAAAGTGGAGATTGAATACATGAGCAATTGATAACAGAAAATAGATGATATTGTACATGATGTATGCACCATGGTAGAAGTTCACTACAATTGTGAGATACGTTGGCATGTGAAGGCATTACATCATGTCATTGCTGTAAGGGATATGTGCGCCTGTAATTGCTGTACTATGTCAACAACAAAGAGTATGTCATCTCATTCCTTCATGCCAGAGGGTAAATAACACTTCCTACATATGTTATGTAAAGAAAATGTAAACACGTCATTACTCTCAATAAAAAACATTGCTATATGACAAATCATCATAGCTTTCAGTAAGAGGGATCAATATCTATACATGTAAAAGCAAATGTGCTTGACAACAGTGTTAACAACATGTACAGTCACAATAAGACTGACATGATATACTCTGAGCAGTAATGTCTAGATTTGAAGTAACGACCCAAGATCACAAGCTAAACACTGGTGCCTGAATTCCAAGCAGCACACAACATGTTGAGAAAGTTACTGTCAGCTGCCTGTCTGGTGCCAGGATCTGCCACATAATGCATGCACTCAGATCACTCCATAACAAGTACAAATATGACTCTGTCATTGTCCATGTTGGTGTGAATGACCTGAGACACACCTCCCTGGACTACATGAAAAGAGACATGGAGGAGCTGTCCGATCTTGTAGCCCAGGCAGGTATGACCCTAGCCCTGAGTAGCATCCTGCCATCATCCAGAATGATACCACAGTACAAGGACAAAATGATTGACTTCAACAATTGGCAAAGCTTCTGGTGTCATTCTAAGGGGATCCAGTATATGTCTGCCTGGGATGACATGATCGACAAACCATGATGCTTTGCCAGAGATGGCCTGCACCTGTCACCCCTGGGATTCTGGATTCTGGCTAAGGCTCTTGCTGCTCCTATAGCATATTTTTTAGGCAAGGTTCAAATGACAAATTCACCACTGTAACAGGAACAGGCAAGCAAAAAATGAGGGTAATGCTACTCAGTGCTAGAAGTCTAAATCTCAAAATGCACTCACTCGAGGCACTCCTTAAAATGGAGAACATTGATATCTGTGCATTGACTGAGACCTGGTTCAAGGCTCTAGAGAGCACCCCTGCATTACCAGGTTATAACTCATACCACACTTTCCAGCCATCTATCATGGACTAGAACACCAAAGGCGGAGATGTATCCATATTCATTAAGGATATCCACACCTCCAGGCTAATTGCTTAGCATAATGCATCCGAGATTATCCAAGTGCAACTAACTCTGGGCAAGACTGCAATCCAAATTGTAGCTTGCTACAGATCCCCCACCATGCCCCAGGATTCCCACTCCTCATTTCTTGATACTCTGGAAAATATTAGGGTATAACCTAACACACTAATAATGGGCGATTTCAAGTACCCCACCATTAAATGGGAAAACTACTCATGTACCAACTCTTGTGATCAACATTTTCTGGAATTCATAAATGCCAGCACCTTTGATCAACTTATCCACACCCCCACCAGGGGCAGCAATATCCTAGACCTGGTCATTACCAACATGGCCAACTGGTGTTCCACACCAAAGGTCAATTCCTCGTTGGTCAGATCCGACCACAAGCTAATCACACTAGGCATCCACATCCCACCCCCCATTGGGGAAACCACTGTAAAAAGTGTATCCAAAGCCAACTTCATGCTTCTTAAGACAGAAGTGGCAAACTTCACGACACCCATGCTGATGGACAATAGAGGTACAACTGATGAATCCTGTACATAAGCACTTTATAAGCACTTACATGAGTGCAGGAACTGTGCAATCCCTAAGAGAACCAAGATCCTATCCTCCAAAAAAGGAAGCCAATCTGGTGGTCCCCTGCCATAAACAAACTCTACAACAGAAGAAAGAAACTGTTGCAAAAAAGAGTAAAATCCCATGATTGGAGGAACTCCCTGGTCAGTTTCAGTAAGAAGCTGAGATTCCTCATATAATCCTCCAAAGCTAGTTACAAAAACTAAATCGCCACTGATTCTAAAGACAACCGCAAAGCATTCTATAGCTATGTCAAGAATCTCAATGGCAACACTCAGATCTGCTCTGAGTTACAGCACAATGGCACTAAATATACAGAACCAATTGATATTGCCAACATCCTGGCAGATTGGTTCAGTGCTAACTACCCCTCTCTCACCCCCTAAAGGGCCCATCTCTATACCAGAAGAATGCAAAGTTCCTGTAATCACAGCAGCACAGGTAAACAACACACTCTCCAAAGCCAAGAACACAGCATCCATGGGATCTGAAAACATCCCAGTCTGCTTTCTACATGAACTACAGAACGAACTGTCACCCCACCTAAGTACCATGTTCAATCATAGCCTCACCTCAGGCTTTGGCCCACTGAATGGAGCACAGCAATGGTTATTCCACTCCACAAAGTGGGAGCCACCATGACCCCGGGAACTACTTCCCTATTAGCCTGACAAGCCTGGTCTGCAAGTCAATGGACGTATCATCATGGAACTTATAAACAATGACATTGTTAATCTCCAAACTCTGGACCTTACCCAGTTTGGGTTTGTAAAAGGCAGATCATGTCTCCTAAACCTGATAGACTTCTTTGAAGCAGTCACAAAAGTCATACATGAGGGTAAGGTGGTTCACACAGCCTATCTAGATCTCCCCAAGGCTTTCGACACCATCCCCACTCTGGAATTATAGATAAACTCACTAAACTAGGTATAAATCCCTATGTCACAAGATGGGTTGCCAACTGGCTCACTGACAGAACCCACACTGTGACAGTAGCAGACTCTAAATCCAACTTCAGATCAGTGACAAGTGGAGTATCACAGGGTTCAGTCCTGGGTCCTCTCATAGGTTCATAGGTTCATAGGTAGGTACTAGGCTATCTGCCCGAGGGCATTTATAAGCCTGGCAAGAGTGTGCCAGCTTTCCCCACCCCATTGATTAATTAACTGAGCCTCTGTCAAAAAGAGCCAATGAAGTGATTCCGGGGCGTATTTTCTGTTACCCATCCACTCGTAAATATTTCTCTTGAAGAGTGTTAATGAGGGGCTCTGCTTAATGCAGTTAGGAATTTTTGGTATCTACTTCTCTGAAGTACAGGCTAACACAGAAGGTCTTTAGCTAACAAAGTTTGCAGATGACTGCAAACTAGGAGCCATAATTAAAACTCCTAATGATGTGGACATCTTACAAAAGGGCCTCACTGAGACAGATGCCTGGTGTCAAAGCCATGGCCTCAAGCTCAATGCCAAAAAGTACATTGTCATCCCTTTTGGTAAAAACTCTGTATCCAGGAACTACCACATAGGCAGTAGTTTACTTAACACCAAAAGCGTGATAAGAGACCTTGGGACACAGGTGGACAGTAGTCTCTCCTTTGATAACCACATTACCATAGTAGTCAGGAAATCCTTCTACATGGCACTCCTCATCACAAAAGGTTTCTCATCCAGGAAAAAAGAGGTCATTGTTTCCCTCTACTCATCCCTCATTACACCCATTATACAGTACAACACCCCTTTTGGTATGTACCTTACAAGACATCTACAACAACTGGAAAGGCTGCAGAAATAACTCACAAAGAGGATTACTGGCGTCAAACAGATGACCTACGCAGACCATCTAAAAAAACTCCAGCTTTACTCCATCACATATCACCTACTCAGAGGTGATCTCTGCCTAACATACAAAGCTATGTCAAACCCAGAGCTGTTGGACATGCTCCACTTAAAGAAATCCCAATCCCTCCAAGCTACATGCTCTAGGGACCTAAACCTTGTCACCACAATAAACAGAACATGCTGGAGGGACAGATTTCTGTCCCAGAGACTTCCCATACTCTGGGAAAAAACTACCTATTTATTTCCAACAAAGCTCCTCATTAGTACTCTTCAAGAAAAATCTTGATGACTGGATGGGAGATAGGAAATTCACCTCGGGGATCACTTATGTGGCTCTGCCCAATAGCCTAGTACCTACCTATGAACCTATAGCTGGAACAGTGCATGGTTAAATGGATGAAATCACTACTGCTTATTAGCTGAATGTTTATGATAAAAAGTATCCAATAACACTGTACAGCTACACATCATATATGTCTTTAAAGAATAGTACACACAGTATGAGGGTGAAGGACACACTCGCAGCTGGCTCCAAACATCTTAACTATGTAGTTATAAAATGCACAGAGTGTCAAAGTCACAAAACAGTCCAGATGTGAAATACTGCAGGCATGGTAGCAATATATAACATTTACTGGCCAAAAAAGTTATTTTCTCTGTGGATGCTTGGATTTGTTAGTCTCAGAATACCAGAGTTAAATCTATCTCATTATTAGAAGTATACATAAAGGTGATGGTGGAGTGGGCAGAGGTTTATGACAGTAATCACAGTCATACTATTTAAGCAGTGATAGACTCAGACCACCTACCTATCCACTTACAGCATCTATACAGGTCTATATTATAACACTGAAGTCTAACAACATTGAATGTTATAATATCGACCCCAGTCAATCGAAACACCAGAAAACCGAACAGTCAGAATAGCGATTTTTTTTCCCTGGGAAAAAAATTGCTGTTCCGACAAACATACACACAACTCAAGCACACCAAAATACATAATCCACACACATACACTTCACGAAACCCTTCACTAAACCTGACATACACCACTAGCTACCCACTTACCTTAACCCAACCCTAACCCTAAGGTCCCTAACTATCGCACACTCACCTTACCCACTCCTTAACCCTAACTCACCTACCCCACCCTAACCCTTGCGTCCACACAATTGCACATTTACCTGACCCGCGCCTTAACCCTAACTCACCTAACCCATGCCCAATCACACACTCACCTTCATTCGTACACTTACCTTAACCAGGTCCGTAACCCTTTGGTCCACAGTTGAGGAAATAGCAAAGGGGCAGAAATGGCCCACTGAATACTTTCCCTAGGAAAGTATTCGGTGTTCAGCAGCTTCACTATTGCAAGCCTTTGCTCTGCTGGGTTCGATATTATAACATTTTAAGTTTTTGAACTTCGACATTATAATATAGACCCCATCTATACAGCACATTATCAGCAGCCAGCACCACAGGAGACCACTGAGTACAAGTGTGGCATACAGCATATATAAAGGGATGCCATCCATAATCTATTACCAAGGAGATGTGTCTGGCAAAATGAGTTTTACAGCCATGTGTGAAATCAGTTTTGCTTCAGTCTTTGACATTCAATATGACCGCTCTTCTCAGCACACACAGTGTACCCAGAATTTCCTTGTTTTAATTCATAAGGGGTTACTTTTATCAGAAGCATATTTAGACAAGTTCGAAGATTCTTTTTTATTAGCCCAGTTGCTCTTACTGCATCTGGAATTAGCTGTTTATCCTTATTCCACATTGTTCTAGTTTTTACTTGCAAGTCTTGATATTTACAAATTTATGTCTTTCAATTTATAAGGCACTGTAGTCATTGGGTATAGTCATCTCAATAGCCAATAATCTCTCATAATCATTACTTCATCATTTTCAACAATTCTTTAAGGTTCAAGTGTCCAAACTCTCTCAGCTGCTTCCATGTTGTAATGTTTAGAAAGTCTCCAGTGTAACAACATTACCACATTATTATGTCTTTCGGTATATAAACCTTCAGCCATGAGTGTATCTCACCCTACAACAAGGTGTGTAACTGTTTCTAGTTCTGCACCATTTGTCTGTATCTCCTACCTTTTCTATTGATTTTATGAACCATCTAGTATGTAATCCATGGTCTTGGGCTGCCAAAATTAAGTTTTCATTTTTTAGTTTAAATTCACCCTGTCTAAGCCATTTGTATGGCAACATGTGGCTATTCCAGCAGATTTCTATACTTCTTGCTATAATTGTAATTGTTCCATTTATCTCTTCTTTTTTCCTGATCCCATTCATTGTATTCTTTCTTTTACTTTTCTTGCACATTCTGTTACCACCTGCTTTTATCCATGATTGGTAGGATTCCCATGCCTGATTTTTTTCCTAAAGGCAAACAGGTTTTCTTAGACTTATTTTGTTACTCTTTTAGAAATGTCACCTTGTTTGGATCTGATGTCAGTAAATATGTATGTAATCCACAGTTACTGAGATATATGCATAATCGATTTCAAAGAGGCCCATGCCTCCTTCAGATTTAAAGATATATCATTTTGACAAATATGGACAAACTGCGGTGGTGGTGCTGCGGTAGCGTTGTCGCCTCACAGTAAGACGTTGTCCTGTTCAATTCCCAGCTAGAGCATCTTCTGTATGGAGACATGCGTGAATGGGCATACCTTTGTTGAAGGTTGTGCATCAGAGCCAGCATCTCGGTACGTAAAAATCTACTGCCAATCATTAGCAGACCGGAGTTCCGCTGTGGCGACCCCTAACTGGGAAAAGTTGAAAGACACAACACAACAACTAGGCATGGACACTTTTTCGGTTTTCATCAAGCTTATCTAGCTCTTTTAGTGGTCAATCATCCCAAAGCTAAAGGTTCAAATGGGAAATGCAAGTTGATTTATTAGTTAAACTTTAGCATAGATTTTAAATCAGTTTTCATTATTAATTGTAGTCTTCTAAAATATTCTTTACTGAGCTTTGTTCTCAGTTTTTCATGGTGCATTTCTGCCTCTTTATCTATTCTAAGATATTTCTAAACTCCTTCTTTTTCCAAATCTTTTATATAACATTATTCACCAAATTTTATTTTTTCTCAAGTCTTCAGTTTTCCTCATTGAAATGTTGCTTTTGCACATTTACTGAGACAAAATGACATTCCAATGTCATCCCAGAAGGCATCAACAACTTGTAACTGTGGTCTTAGGTGCTTATTTGATGAGCTATACAGTTTTAGGTCATTCACAAAAAAAAGTAGAATGGATATCCTTTCACTTGATTATTTTCTTGGAGTCAGATTGAATACATGACCTAGGCTGCTGAGTAAGCATCGTAGTGGATTGAGATTAAGACAAAACAGTAATGATGACAAAGAATCAGCCTGATATATACAACCCTGGATAGTAATTTGTCCTTCTTTTGTGGATCATCTGCAAAATGGTTTGCCATTCCTTCATAATAACTGCAACAAAAATGACATACTCTGTGATGGATCTTGTACATCTGGAAGAATTATATAATCCAGGAGGGAGGAGTATTATCATTTTCTGTAATATATCCATGTCATAGTGAGATTCCTGTTCTTACTGCAGGTTTCCATTATGGCTCTTTGCAATGAGGTGTTTCATAGGGTGCACATTAGGTTTAATTTCTTTCAAGTAAACCATAAAGGCAAAAGCAGATTTGTAGTTTGCAAAATACCTATTAAGGCCTGTGATGATAAGATTCTTTGGTCATATTAAGACTGGTGGCTTTTGAGTACTGACTGCTTTTCCTTGTAATGTCTCCTCTTTTTGTCCTATAAGCAAAGGTACATTTATGGTATGGCTAAAGCCTTTCCCAAACTTAGAGAAATGCCTAAAATATTTAATGTGTATCAGTGGAGTTGCAGTTGAAAGCTTGCTTATATGTCCTTTCCAAAGCCAGAAGTCTGCAGTATTTCTACCAAGTTTTAAACTTCAGAGAGAGAGAAAGATAACCCTCTATTTAAGGAGCTGCAACCTCACCCTCAAAGACAGAAAGAGAACATATATGTTGTCCTATATTAAGTCATAACTTTTCTGATAAAATACAAAAATACTGAAAATTAGAGGAATACTGACTCAAAACAAGAAACGTGGGAATATTGTAATACAACTTTTCACATATAGGATTTGTTGTTGGCATGAAAAATAATCCTCAGTGTTGATGGAATGTTGAACATTTATTGACAAGATTATGATCTTATCAAGGCCATATCTAGGACAAAACTTACTATGAATCTGCCTAGGGCCCAGTGCTAGACTAAGGGCCTCATAAATGTCAGCATTATGGAAAAAACAACAAATGTCCTACTCCACATCTTCTGACTCTGCCATCTTAATCTGGAGTGCTAATTTCTTCTTTTTTGGCTGAAATGCAGACTCAGTGAAGGAAAGAAAGATTTTATTGAGCTTGTCACAGTTAAAACAGACCAGCAGTGGAAAAGTCTGAGTTAGCACAGTCTGTTAAGAAATCAGAATGGCACCATGTGGTTCTGAATATGTTACACCAATGTGTTGATATGGTAAGCAACTGTGCAGTGGATTTGGAAAGTCTATGCATGCATGCATGCATGTGTGTGTTTGTGTGCACAAGTGCTCAAGCAAAAGTCAAAGCTCTGCCTTTTAGTTGTCACTGATTTTGCAGACTGTACATGATTTCTGTTGCATATTTTTCCATCGTTTATAAAATCTTTGATTTTCTGATAAATCATTGAGGATTACTATCAGGCTATAATGACTGTTTTTAGCATTTCAAGGTTCTCATAAAATCTATCATTTTTTGCTAAATGTATGAGGGATATCATCACTCAGTAATGCCAGTCAATGCACCTTCATAGTTTTAACTGTAAAATGCACATCCATGTAACTCTTGTTATTCTGTTAACTGTTTTAAGTCAGTTAGAGTTGTCTGTCTTTCATCCAGCCCAGTTTTTACAGAACATCCCTGATTTTTCATAATATTATTGCCATCTTCCATAAAATGACTGATTTTCTGCTAAATCACTTAGGATTGCAATTGATAAATGATGCTAGTTATTAGAATTTTATAGCTCATATTGTTCAAAAAATGCATGTTAATGCAACACCTATTCTTCAGGTAAAAATTTGAGTTGAATGGCACATACTCACAGAATTAAAGCTCTGAGTTGTTAACAAATTGCTTCATGTAGTCAAAGAGTACAAGCTTTCATTTTCTCCACCATTTGCCTACTATGTGATTTTGAGTAAGTTCCTTAACCAGAAAGTGTTCCCTTGTCGCCTCTGTAAAGGGGCAGTTTGCTCAGTGGATTTACCTGATTAACAAACATGTAAAATAAAATAACAAAAATATTTTTAAATCATCCCTTTGGCTTTATACAGAACTCTTGATCAAAGAATGTGAGAAGCATGTTGGGCCATTCCTTGCAAACTTTGTTGCTTCTGGCAAGCTGCTGTGTATTACAGTTACTAAATAGTGATAGGCATGTGAGTTTCAAGCTTTGTACCATTTAAAAATGTTTTCTAATGCCACATTTCTCCTCTCCTACTTTAAAGCAATTATATGTTCATATTCTGATGTAATAAATTTATTCCATTCTGTGTTATTAGTCGAAAACTTATTTGACTGAATCACAAATTACTCTCATTTGACTTTATCACATTTATAAGAAAAATGTAGAAGTGCTTATATATTATGGGATAGTATCATATCTGGTCTAAAACATTATCAGGAAAGGATTCTAGATTCTGGAACATTATGTGTGGATTGTCAATACCCACTACCATACAACACTAATTCATTGTGGTTTTTTTTGTTCCATGGTTGTGCGACCATAAAGTTAGTATGTATAAGTAAGAGAGTTGGGGGAGTGCAGGGAGGATTGCCCCCTGTAAAAACATGTTTGCCAGTATATTTGTTGCATAAAATGGTTCATCTTAACTGTGTTAAATACGTTTTTAGTCAATTGTATTAATTGAATTCTTCTTCAGTGACTGCTTTTCTCCATACTGTGTCTAGGGATGGCATCTATCAGCATTGTATACTCCATAATTACTTTACCTTACTGTGTGTGTATATATATATATATATATATATATATATATATATATATATATATATATATATGTATGTGTGTGTGTGTGTGTGTGTGTGTGTGTGTGTGTGTGTGTGTGTGTGTGTGTGTGTGTGCGTGTGTGTGTGTGTGTGTGTGTGTGTGTATGGGTCTACTTCAAATGAACGAAAGCCCATATTACTGAAGACAACATTACTAAGACAACCTCAATGAAACCTAATTTTAATGAATGATTACTATGATGAAAAGTTTCATAGGGTAAGTATCCAGATGGCCAACATCTGTCAATGAACACACTGCACTACCTCAAACCCACCCCTCCTAAATAAATATACCAACTCCGGGATCGCATTACAGTGGGGAAAAGGACAAGTTTCCCCTTGCCTGATACTTATCATGTGAAACCTTTCAGCACAGTGTTTGTTCATTAATAATTAACTAATTAATTAATATTTAGCCCCCTCACCTGGCCAGGTTTGAGGTAGTACAGTGTGTTTCATTGTTATATGTTGGCCATCTGGATAATTACCCTGTGAAACTTTTCGTCATAGTGATCATTCATTAAAATGAGGTTTTGTTGATGTCGCCTCAGTAATGTCGTCTTCGGTATTATGGACTTTCATTCATTTGAAGTACAATATATATTTTTAAATGTGTGTGTGTGTGTGGGGGGGTGCTTATTTGCTTTCTTATTTGCTTCTCTCCTTCCTGAGACTAAAATTGGTCTTTTGTAATTCAAATAAATAAAAAAATCATAAATAAAACTGGACAACATGAAGTCTAAGAGTGTAATGTTTATATTTTAACTCTGAATAGATTTTTTTTGTTTAGATTTTTTTAAGGCCTGTTGTTGTAAAATGCACTTTGTTAGGTTGCAACAGTGATTGTCTGGCACTTAATGCAGATGAGCAAGGCTATACTCTGTAAATGAGTTGCTACCTCTCAAGCAGGGTTTGATTCCCTTAACCTTCATTTGCATGCTTTGTAACTCTGACTAAATCACTTCATCAGAAAGTGCTCCTGGTCTTCCCCTGATATAGGGCAGATGACTTTTATAGTCTTTTAGCAAGTGTGTTTAAGTATTGTTTTTGAATCCCTGCACCCTTAACATAAATATTAATTACTGCTTCAATATGTGCTATTTCATGATGAATCCCAGGACATCTCTTGCATTATAATGGCCTGCCAAATGAAGTTTTAATAAATGAAAATTTCAATGGAAGAAAATTTTTACTGTTCCTCATGATGTCGGTTTTCAGATAGAGTTTTATTTTTTTGAATATATCTACCAATGTTTTTGCTGTAACATTTAAAATAATAAAAAATAAATGAAATCTAAATCTTTATGGTAATTGTTAAATTAAAGAAGAAAATAGTTTGCATACTGAGAGATATGAACATTGTTTTATGGTAAATGGGGAGGTATAGCCAAGTAATGGTCATTGATATCGCTTGAGGTACCTGTTCTATTACCTGCTCTAGTAACTCATTGGACCATGTTGCCGCTCTGGATCTGGTAGATAAAAGTAGATGCAAATACCAGTTCCATAAGAAAGTATGATCTGTTTCCAGCTGCAGCTTTTTTTAAATATGTTAGAAAGGATTTTTTTACTTATACTAGAAAATATACAAAAATTAAGTAATTTAGAAAGAGAAATACATTCTGAAGTTAACCTCCCTATGACTGCCACCAGAGAATGAAAGTTGTGCATCAGAAATGGTAGTCATACCCCATGAAACTACTACAAAAATCTCACTGACTCAGACACTGTTTACATGGTTCAGGGCAGATTTCCTTGTCTTATGATTAATTTCATCTTATTTGATTGAAGCCCAGTTCTGATCCATATTTTACAGAATTCTGTATAGTTTAAAAAATACTATTTGTTTCTTAAAGATATGTTGTTATTGAATTTTGTAACAAATCAAGGTTCATAAAAATCTGTAACAGTGGTATTTATATTCGGCTTATGTAAACAGAGCAGAAGGGCAACCTGCATAAATATTTCACTTTGATATTATTTACAAGACATATTACAGCCTGATCCCAGTGACGAGTCTGCTGAACCTGTGGGCTCAGTCACAGAGTAGGCTTATTCTGCTGTTGTGCCAGGCTGCATCTTCAGCTAGCCTGTGACAGGAAAATAGAAGAAAACATTCAACTATAACAATTTTAAGTGATGGTAGCTGCAACATTTCCACTTTTGTCATCACATGCATTCTGTTATTTACCTCTTAAGGGAAATTAGGAAACATTATAAAATATTTCTATACCCATTCTTGTAAATATGATTTGGTATTTGTCATCCTAAAATCTAATCATGCTGTTATGGTTGTTAAATCATTTCTGGCATTACGAGCCATGCTTTAGTTCTGTAGCTTGTGGGAAAGAAAGTTTAGAGTTGATTTATCTGGCATAGCCATATCTACAACTTCAGCCTGAGCCAACAATGGATTGTATTCAGTCTAAATGTCTTGTCTGATTTTCGACCATGTGGTCTAATTTTTGTCAATTCATAACGACAATGTGAATCTGAAACCAAAATGGCTACTACTCTAGGTAATATGATGGCAAGTTTCACCAACATTCAACAACTAGTGCTGACACTGGAGTAGCATTTCTGTTATGCATTTCCAAGCAAGCAAAATGCATATCAGGAAAGAATTACAGAAATATCAACAAATAGCATCAAGGCTCAAAAGGGAAACAAAATTCCCTAAACTTACTGGTGAAACTCATAGACAACACCAGAGAAAAAGTCATATTTATCAAAATATGCTCTATGCCACAGCTACAGTAGAACTCAGAAAATCAAATTTCAGTCATTACAATCTCCTGAACTCCAGTACTGTTGTAATGACCTTCTTTACTGAAAACCCAAAAGATCTAAATAGATTCCAGGTAATGTCCTTGTTATTTTTTGGATGTATAATGTTTTTCGACACCACAGCATGATATATAACCACTTTTGTCATTCTGTAGATACTAAATAATGCAGCAACACCAATAGCAGCAAATTCTAATCTATACACCCCTTATAATCTATACAGCACACCTTCCACTTTCCAATCCACCTCCATCTTGTATTTCCTTCTCTTACTCTCCTCCTCAGTCTAACTCGCCCTACCCTTTCTCACTTTCTCCTTACTCTTTTATTTCCTACTATTTCTTTTTTTCTATAGCTTTGACAACCCATATAAACCATTATTTTTATCTCAAACAAAATTGTTTGTATTAACTCCAATGTTTTTACAAGTCATAATATTCTGTAAATTTTGTAAACAGTTGTACATTGTATGGTTTTAAAATTGCATTGTAATTGTTTCTGTCTGTAGCTTTCAATATGTTTTCACATGGAGCTTTTCTCCCTGGGCCTCCATTGAAAAAGGGCTCACTCTGGCTCAATGTACTATCCTGGTTAACAACCTGCAAATAAATAAAAAAATAAATAAAATAAATACATTCACAAAAGGTATACACAACTTGCATCAGAGTAAAAATGACTATTACAGCCCAAATCTCTCCGTGGCTGAACAATTTAAAATGCTCCTCACAACAACAGGTTTATTAAAATGGGTTTTGACACAGATGATTATAACTGTGGTTCCCATCATAACCCATTTGTTAGGTGTTCATCCATAAGAATGGAGAAAAGTCAGGCACTGTCACAAAGATAGTGAGCAAAACCAAAGTGCCCCTCTGATGAGCCAACATTTTTAAAAGCTGTTAAGCACTTCATTCTGAATTTTTGTTCATTAGCGGGAAGTATTTTAGCGGTCTTAGAACCTGTTAGCATTTTCTGGTACTGTTCTGTTATGGATGCTTTGTATGCCTGAACACAAAACTAGCTCTCCAAAGACCTTTGATATCATAGTGGAGGCTAACAAGGATGTATTTTTTACAATTTCCAAAAGTAATAAAGGAATCACTGCATTACATGCAATACAAAAATGCATCAAGATAGCTTAGTTTTAAATTGTGAATTCAAGAGAGGGCAATATTAAATTATCACACAGGCAACCACAACATTTATATATGCAAGCTTTGTTCACATGAAAAAAAAAAACAAACAAAAAACATGCAGTAATGCAAGATTCATTTACTGTTTGCTAGGTGAGTAGACTGAATGGTCCAAAGACACTTTACGCATAGTTAACTAGAGATGATTACTTAAATAAAGCTAGCTTTGTTTGAGTTGTCATTATTATGTGGTTGTAAAAAGGCCATCCAGTAGAGATAACTGTTTGTCCACTATTGATGTTAAGAAAGGGCTATCACTGATTAAGTAATAGTCCCAAATCAACAACTTTTCAGAAATTAAGCCATCATAATTTACAAATGCTTATAATCTTTTAATTTCTGCCTCTGTATCTTACTCATCATATATTCATTCCTTATTTGTGTGTTCTTTTTTCATATTTATGGCAAATTTAGAGCTAAACTATCCCCAGCTCTGGAGGCAGATGCCTTATCCATTAATCCACTGAGCCCTTTAATTTAATATATAGCTCTGTTGAATCAGACCATGGTGTTAGCAAACAAACATGAAATAGTGTGTTTCTTGCCAGCTTTTTGGCATGGGAGCATAACAACCTGAGTGTAACAATGTCTCATGATTAACTAAAAATGTGGGTGCTGAAGGAACCAGTGAAGAAGGGTTGAAGCAAGGTCCCCACACAGGCTCTGCAGTTTTGATGTGATGTAGGTGGTCTAACCAATAGCAATAACAACACACTGATCCATGTATTTCTTTCACCTTGGAATAAGAATGCAGCCTTTAAAAGCAAGTGGCCATGTTCTGCAGGTGAACCCGTTCTAGAGAATGAAATCAGACCCTTAGGATGCTGGACTTTTGTCCAGTGAAAATAGCAGAAGGAGTGATACAGGTAAAGGGAGTAAATGCCCTTCACAACTTCTTGGATAATAGATGTCTGTCTTGCTCCAACTTTCATCAGTAACCTCAATGAAACCATAGTAATGTGGATCTTGTGACCTGTAAGTGAAAGATAATGTTT
This sequence comes from Protopterus annectens, assembly GCF_019279795.1. Lineage (NCBI taxonomy): Eukaryota > Metazoa > Chordata > Ceratodontiformes > Protopteridae > Protopterus > Protopterus annectens. The sequence continues at coordinate 1,805,021,071 of NC_056731.1, forward strand.
GGCAGGCATGTTTAGAAAATAATCTAAAAAAATCTAATAATGTGTTTTCTTCTGGATCCTCACATAATACACATCACTACACTGTGAACAATTTTCACTTGTTTTTTTTTTTTTTTACTTCCACTGCAGTATGTTAAAAAGTTATAAGCATTTTAGAAATTGTCCCTCTGAGCCAAGCCTTTCAGTATGTCTGTTTATCTTTCTCTTTCACTTTTGCTCTCTCTATTTTTCTGTCTGAATCTCTGATTTCTATGGTAGGTCACAGCATGAATTTATTATATTACTTTTTATAACTGAAAAAATAGTATCGCTGTAATGGAAACAAACCTAGATGCAATACCTAAAGCTATTTCTTTACTCGGCAACACCATCAAAATCTTTTTATCCTTATTATTTTTTCAGTCACTAGTGATGCGTCTATATCACTTTATCAAAATTTTACTACATTGAATCAATAAAGGTCGAACTTTATTGATCAAAGTAGTAAAATATCAAATAACGTCATAAAATAAATAAATCAATAAAAAAACTAACTAGCTGCGCCCCCCACACCCCCTCCTACTTAAATATACCAACTCTGAGACAGCACTACATTGAGGTAAATGGAAATCTTCACCATACAGAGATTTCCGTTTACCTACGCGATGTTCTGAACTTTCGACATTGTCATGCTGACAATATCGTATTCAATATTGTCAGCTTATGACAATTTGAACTAGACCCCTGGTGATACCTGCAGAGCTTTCATCTCCATTGATAACAGACATCAGACATTACTCCTTGCTGAACATGTGGAGATAAAGACACTGGTAGACTCACCACAGCAAAGCCTTTAATGGAGAACAAAATCCACTGCTTCAAAAGTCAAAGTCTCTTTTATTGAGATACTGCAGACAGAAAAGATAAGCGCTTTCGCGTGTTGTAACACACGCTTCTTCAGATCTATTTAATCAAAAGAACCATGAGTTTATATACACTAGATGAAACTCAATCATGCACTTAATACAAATCAATTAAAAAATTAATGAAACATCCAGTTTTAAAGACACAATGCTTGCCCATCTGTCTACTATTTCATTACTAATATAATGTGCAAAAAATCACTAAAATCTATTTAAAAACATATACACTCAATAGATCTGAACTGTAAGATAAGAAATGAGAGCCTCCAATCATATAAAAATACAATTATATAAATATCTTGAGTATAATAAAACATACATCTGTCCTTGAACGCTAAAACAAATGAAACAAACTTGCCTACCATACATTAAAGTACAATACATATAAAAGATGCTATCTGCTTTTAAGCACTGGTTTAATAGATACACAGTGGTTAATGCCTGGGGGTAGGTGAGCCCTTAATTTAAAAATCCATTGTAGTTCAATGTTCTCTAACAGGTTCATATGATCACCCCCCCCCCCCAAAGCTACACTTAACCATTTGTAGAATTCTAAATTTAAAAACATGTTCAGTATGAGTCATAAGGTGTTTTGCCAATGCATTCTGTTCTTTATGTTGTTTGATATCATAAATGTGATTATACATTCTTTGTTTCAACTTTCTCTTGGTGAGTCCTACATAAAATGCCGGGCATGTGTTACAGGTTGCTAAGTATATGACACTTTCCGTATCACAGGAGGCATAGAACTTAGGCGTAAATATATAGTTCAAGTAAGGGTGAACGAACACCTGGTCCTCAGTTATATATCTGCACATGTTGCACCTCCTACATGGGTATGTGCCTAACTTACAAGTGGTGTTCAATCCTGCATCAAACATCTATCTTAGGGTTATGGCACAACAATCTTTTCAGATTTTTATGGTTTCTATAGGCAAATTTGGGTTTATCTCCCACTAATTTCCTGGTCTGGTCATCTACAGTCAATAACTTCCAATTATTACATATAATATTCTTCAATAACTTATTATCATTAGTATAAGTAATAGTAATCCTGACATCATCTCTGGTATTATTAAATTCCTTCTTGAAACCTCGACCATAACAATCTCTTGGTGCCATAGACCTATCCTCACTCAAAACTTCAGATCTAATTCTAGTTACCATGGTGGTATCATAGCCCCTTTGTAAAAATAGATCTTCCATTATATCTGCTTCCTTATTCTTTGCTAGATCGTCCTTACATAACCATCCTATCCTGGTGAACTGACTTCTCACAATCCCAGGAAACGTGTGCCTGGGATGCATGTTGTCAAAAAATAAAATCATGTTTTTCCAACATGCTTTTCTGTACAGGGTCGAAATCAGCCTACCTTCTTGTATCGACAATGTAACATCCAGGAAATTGATCTCTGTCGGGGATGTCTCCATGGTGAATCTAAGGAAATCACTGGTACTCTCAAGATATGTGAGAAAATCTTCAAATTCACATCTTGATCCTTCCCACACAATTAGTATGTCATCTACAAACCTCCTGTAGATGACTACTTTCTGAAATAGATCATGATTCAACATGTGTTATTTTTCCCAGTGATACACCACCAGGTTGGCATATGTGTTGGCACACAAAGTGCCCATTGCCACTCCCCACTTTTGATGGTAGATCAATCCTCTGAACGAAAAGACATTATATGACAATACTAAATCTAACAACTGACAAATAAGGATTTGTTTGTCATTACTAAAGGTAGTGTTGGTAAGCATAAGTTCCCTTATAGCTTGTATTCCTGTCTCACTGGGAATACAAGTGAAGAGATTTTTCACATCAAGTGTGATTAATAAATGCTTACCTGTCACAAAGACTGTGTCAGAACATTCTAATGTCTCTAACAGCTGGTAAGTATCCTTCAAAATGGTTGGTATATTAACAACCAGAGGTCGAAGGGTCCTCTCTAAAAAAATGGAAATGTTGTCTGTGGCCCATCCATCCCCTGATACAATCGGGCGCATGGGTGGGGGGTGGATATTCTTGTGCATTTTAGGGAGGCCCTTAATCATAGGTATTTGTACATGTTCTTTGTGAAAATAATCAAACAGATCCTTAGTAAATTGTTGACACATTAGCATGTCATACAAACAGTCTTCTATCACTTTATGAAACTCATGCAGAGTTTCCATAGAGATCAATGTATATGTTTTTTCATCACTGAGCATATCTTGCATGAAGGAAACATAGTCATCAGTATCAAACAATACCAACCCCCCTCCCTTGTCAGCAGGCCTAATGCTTACTGAATCATTCTCTATCAAAGATTTCAATGAAAAACTTTCATTCTTACTCATATTGTAATATGTGCATTTCTTTTTGTTGCCATAAAAGTATTCATAGAAATCATTCTCACATAGTCTAACAAAACACTCTATGTGAGTTGGCAGGGGAGGTGAAAAAACACGTTTAGCTTTAAAGGGTTGGATATCATGATTCACACTGGAAGCAGAGCAGTCTTTACTACCAAACAATAATTTAAGTGCTAAATTTCTTGCAAAGAGTCTAATGTCCACACATAATTCATGTAAATTGCTTCCCTGGGAAGGGATAAATGTAAGCCCTTTGTTCAAAAGGGAAACATCTGAAGAAGACAGTACTAACCTCGATAGATTAAAAAATAGACAGTCTATTGTTTGCGACGCTGTCTGTACTGAGGCCCTTCTTCGGAATGTTTTCTCTTTCTTTTGTCCCAGCTGTTCAAACACCCTCTTCTTTCTCCGAACTTCTTGATAGGGTAGGGTAAAAAACGCTGGTCATTTTCCCCTTTGGAAGGCATGATTTTGGGTATCACCCCAGCCCGTTGAAAAGTAGCTAAGTTCTTATAAGCTTCCTGGTTAGGAAGTGGAGTAGGAAAGGAATTCTCACATCCGATGCTGGGAATGTCATCTGGTGGTGTTACTTTCGACATTGTCATGCTGACAATATCGTATTCGATATTGTCAGCTTATGACAATTTGAACTAGACCCCTGGTGATACCTGCAGAGCTTTCATCTCCACTGATAACAGACATCAGACATTACTCCTTGCTGAACATGCAGGCAAAACAATATTTTAAAGAATCATTATGTAACCTATGTTTTTATTTCTCATTAGCCTTCTTCATTCTCTCTTGTATTTCTGAATTAAATATACTTGCTATTTTCTTATCATGCATGCAACTTATCTTCCTCATTTTGTTGCTAATGAGACTCTCAAAATAGAATTTTTATCTACCTGGGAAAACTCCTTTATTGGCAACCATTTATGTTTTCCTCCAGTTTTCAGAAATAGTTCACAGAATACCATTAATGGTTACAGAGTTACAGAATATACCATTAGTGGTTACAAAGTTACAGAATACCATTAATGGTTACAGAGTTATAGAATATACCATTAGTGGTTACAAAGTTACAGAATACCATTAATGGTTACAGAGTTACAGAATATACTATTAGTGGTTACAAAGTCACAGAATACCATTAATGGTTACAGAGTTACAGATTATACCATTAGTGGTTACAAAGTTACAGAATACCATTAATGGTTACAGAGTTACAGAATATACCATTAGTGGTTACAAAGTCACAGAATACCATTAATGGTTACAGAGTTACAGAATATACCATTAGTGGTTACAAAGTTACAGAATACCATTAATGGTTACAGAGTTACAGAATATACCATTAATGGTTACAGAGTTACAAAATATACCATTAGTGGTTACAAAGTCACAGAATACCATTAATGGTTACAGAGTTACAGAATATACCATTAGTGGTTACAAAGTCACAGAATACCATTAATGGTTGCAGAGTTACAGAATATACCATTAGTGGTTACAAAGTCACAGAATACCATTAATGGTTACAGAGTTACAGAATACCATTAATGGTTACAGAGTTACAGAATATACAATTAATGGTTACAGAGTTACAGATTATACCATTAGTGGTTACAAAGTCACAGAATGCCATTGATGGTTACAGAGTTACAGAATATACCATTAGTGATTACAAAGTCACAGAATACCATTAATGGTTAGAGAGTTACAGAATATACCATTAGTGGTTACAAAGTCACAGAATACCATTAATGGTTACAGAGTTACAGAATATACCATTAGTGGTTACAAAGTCACAGAATACCATTAATGGTTACAGAGTTACAGAATATACCATTAGTGGTTACAAAGTTACAGAATACCATTAATGGTTACAGAGTTACAGAATATACCATTAATGGTTACAGAGTTACAGAATATACCATTAGTTGTTACAAAGTCACAGAATACCATTAATGGTTACAGAGTTACAGAATATACCATTAGTGGTTCCAAAGTCACAGAATACCATTAATGGTTACAGAGTTGCAGAATATACCATTAGTGGTTACAAAGTCACAGAATACCATTAATGGTTACAGAGTTACAGAATACCATTAATGGTTACAGAGTTACAGAATATACCATTAATGGTTACAGAGTTACAGAATATACCATTAGTGGTTACAAAGTCACATAATACCATTAATGGTTACAGATTTACAGAATATACCATTAGTGGTTACAAAGTCACAGAATACCATTAATGGTTACAGAGTTACAGAATATACCATTAGTGGTTACAAAGTCACAGAATACCATTAATGGTTACAGAGTTACAGAATACCATTAATGGTTACAGAGTTACAGAATATACCATAAGTGGTTACAAAGTCACAGAATACCATTAATGGTTACAGAGTTACAGAATACCATTAATGGTTACAGAGTTACAGAATATACCATTAGTGGTTACAAAGTTACAAAATGCCATTAGTGGTGACAGAGTTACATGGTATACTTAAAACACAACTGCAGGTTTGTGGAGTGCTATATGGATTGTTCATTATTATGTTACATGAGTCCTTTCATTATTCCTTTTCTGTAATAACTTGTGTGTATTTTTTAAGAAATTTTTTTAAGTCATTTTGTTCTTCTAGCAGACTGTGCACTATTCAGAAATTCTTATATTAAGGCTTCTTCTTTACTGACTTTTAAAAAAAAATATGGCCTGTTTGTACATTATGCTTTTATTATTGTAATAAAGCTAAGTGATAACACTCCCACTATCAAGGATAAAATAATCATATTCATGAAATCCATGTTTAACATATTAGTTTGGGAGAACATTGAATTGTATTTTTACATTTTTTCATAATTTTTATTGCAGATATTTAGCAAAATGTACAAATTTTCTGCTTTAGAATGCAGGCTGATTTGTAGGAAATTGTTATTTTTTGCATATCTGTGAAAATGTTTAGTGTGAGTTTAGCTTTGCATATTACATCAAAACAACATAATTCTCAAGTGCACTCTAAAACTGACAGTAGCATGCCATAAGCATTTTTTTTTCTGAATAATTTCCTGGAATTTGCTAATTTCATGTCTCACCATCAGAGCCAAGTGAATAAGAAAAATGAAATCAGGAGCAGCACATCTCGGCTGTTGTCTAAGACATTAACACTGGTAATAAAATGTTTGCACTGGCATCAATGAGAGTTTCAATTTCAAGTCGTGTTATGTTCTAAGACTAATGTTGGTATTTCCAAAGTTAATTTAAAAGCAGTACAGGCATTAGATACCTTGAAAAATATCCAGTCCTTATCGAGACACTTGTTAGAGGGACAAATGCTTTTGTGATGGACCATTCTCATTACTTGTACCTCACGTCTCTGATGCAAGTAGTTTCTTTAGTGATTCTCTATTTGTCATACTGCTAAAAGGTTGGTCAGTGTCACATTAACTCATCAGCTAAAATTATTACATGCAGTGGCACACATTTCTCCAATTGTAGGAGCAGTGTGTTACCTGACATTACAGAAGAAGGCACTGCAATATGAAGTCTGACTAATTTGTATTTATTTGTTAATTTAATACATGTCTGATAAATAATTAGGCCAAAATAAATTATACATGGTCCGCAATGAAAAATTGTGATAGCATTATGGGCTACCAAACAGACAAGCATAGTGCTGAAAAAAAAAGAAAATGTAAGTGGACCCTTTCATAAGAATATTGACATTTTATAGCTTTCAGGGTATTAGGTTTTCTGGCTTGTTTCTGTCTTTCTGTATTTGTTTCTTTGTTTATATGAACAGCAATAACAACACTATAGATTCTACCACATTTTGCACATCAGTCCTACTGTATACCTCAATAAGAATTTATTGCTACATCCATATAGACAATAAATCCTTCAACTGACAAACGAGAGAAAAAAAGTTAGGTTAACTGCAAATTTAGTAAAACGTGCCATATGATGCAATTATTTATATCAGGAAATCAAATGTGATGGCTTGGTGGTTAAGAAATCTACCTTAGAGCTCCAGGGCATGGATGCAGTATTGATTTCCATTTGATGTTGGAGGATATTCTGCATATTTCCCTGAGTTTATCTGAGTATTGTCTAGGCATTCGGTTAATTTGTCTAGTTTTAAGTTTCACTGTATGTTGCTCTTATATTTTGAACTTATGGTCGAACTCATGATTAAAAAGTGTCCAGGATGACCAGATCATCTACACAGTTAACCAAAGACTAAATTTAAATTTAAATTAAAAACAGATAAGCAATTATACTTAACATGTTGATAACATTTCAGAAATAACTTTCATTGTTATTTTAGTTTGTAAAGTCCCTTTTATGTCCAATGGCAATCTCATCACAAGTTCATGACACATAGCTATCTTTGCTTATAGAGAAATAAAAATAATACTGCAGTGCTCTAAACTTATTTTTCCTACAGAGATTTGTGGATATATGTTACTGTTAGATTAAAGTTTTACATAATATATATTTAACATTTATTGACTGGGAAATTTCAACTAGGACAGAGACTATTTTCATCTGAGACACAGGGATAAATGGTCTGGATGCATGTCTTTGGAATGTGGGAGAAAACTGGAGTACCCAGAGGAAACCCACACAAATGGAGGGAGGACATGCAGACTCTGCACAGAAGGCAGCCCAGCCAAGAATCTAACCACAGAACATCTTGCTGTGAATTATAATGTTAACCACTGCACCAGTGCACCACCCGAGAGAGTAGGGTTCAAAAAGAAATTCTAATGTTGGTTCAGAGAGAATCATCTCTTTTTGCATCTTTGATACACTTTCACATACCTGTCATCATCAAGGAAAAAAATAACACAATATAAAAACAAACAAACAACTAAATAAATAAAAATAGAGGAAACAACAAATCATACCTCCTGACTTCTGGCTAACAGTCTCCCTGCCACCAATAGATGGATTTTTCTCAGTCTCAAATTATAGGTCAAAGGAAAACCAAGAATATGTTTTAATAGCCAGAAGGCCTAGCTATTGAGGTAACCCTTGCTATCCTTCCCAGGTAGGCAGCAAGTTCAGTGCTATGTTGGACTGTGTTTGGATGACATAGACATGCCCAGACAATAACAGAAGGGCTTTGATTTGATGGATTTTGTATTATAAATGTAAAAAAAGTAATAAATGAAAAGAGTGCATTGAAAATCTATATATTTAAGACAACTTTAAATGAAGAAACAATGTTCTGTGCATTTTATTTATTTTAAGAGAGGTGTTCTGTCTTGCTGCCATATATGGATGCAGCAATAAATTCTTATTGAGTATATGGTAGGACTGGTGTGTAAAATGTGATACAGTCTATTGAGGTTGTCATTGTTCTCCATCTAAACAAAGAAACAAGCCATCAAACATAATACCATGAAAGGTATAAAATGTTAATTATCTTATCAAAGGGTCCAATTACTTTTTCTGTTTTCTTTTCAATTATCTGTCTCACTGTATGCGACACCCCTGCACTGACAAACAATGAAGGAGCCTCAGTCCTCAACACTGGCACCAGTGAGGGATGTACACAATGGGAAGATGACAAGTACACACAGTAAAGTGCAATTCCCTTAAGAGCACACAGAGATCACAGTCAGGCTGGGGCTGTTTTCTCCCTCTCCAGATCCCCAGTAAGACTCCCCACTGGCACAGCTATAGGGTTGAGATCTCAGCTGAGTGGCCAAGCTAAGACCTCCAGCACCCTGTCTGTCCAACCAGTGCATTGTGTTCCTGCCCAAGTAGCTGACATACACACACTTTGAGATTTGATTGATATACAAACACACACACACACACACACACACCACTGGGAAAGGCTGGCACAGGTTTACTAGTTAAGCCTCCTTTTACCCAAACTATAAAGTAGTTCCAGTTGCTACCTGCCTCCCTTTATCAGCTACTATAAGGCCCTTAACTAAGGGTGTCCAATCCTACTGTATAATGTTACTATTAATCCAAATGGTAATTTTGACCAAGACTTGCAAGGCTATTTAAGAGTGGCCTGTACAGTGTCACCAAATATATATGCAAGTACCCTAAGAGCTTAATAATGTTGCACAGATATCAGCCACAAAAAAAGGTCTCAATATATTTAATAATAAATAATAAAAGAACAAGACAATATAGAGTCAATCAACACAGTAACTTCAGAGTTCAAATCACAAAAAATATTTTAAAACAGCATTACAGGACAGTCTCAAATAAATACAGAAAACATCTAAACTAATCTTTACTATATTCCTATCTATATCTAAAAGAGATACTATGTACTAAATCTTACTTACAGAGCAAGGCAAGTGCAAATGAGTGGATGCTCTTGCTTGGTCCAAGACAAAATACAAAATGCACAGTCTCTCTCTGAGAGAGTTCTTAAATTAATATCAAATATTACTGCTGGGCGAGCTTAGATGACATCATTCTTTGTCACTTGACTTCAGTTCCCAGGCTAAACAGAAACTTAACAGAATTTCACATATCTGTGTGAGAAATAAATATCTCTCAGATCTTTGCAGATTGTGGAAGTTGTAAAACAATAAAACACTTTTACATTTGAAACCTAGTAATCACTTTTGTCCAAGACAATACAAAAAAGCTTTTAGCTGTAGACGTTGTGTTTGCTACTGAAATGAAACTGAGTGATAACATTTTTTGTTTATGGTCCAGCTATAAAATAAATTAACCTCAACTATTCTTAAGCTTTGCAAGTTAATCTTCTATGTTCCAGCAGGGTATGCTGTGGTTACATTCTTGAAGCCCAGTACATAACATATGTTTCTGCATAAATCATATCAACACTTACAAATGACAGAATTATTTACAAAATTCCAGCTAGATGGGCTGGCAGTGTGACACTGCAAACATTAGATTGTCTGTGCTACATTCTGATTTGAATTTGAACTGCTTGTCTCACATCTTACTTTCTACTACTATGCATATTCGTATATCAAGTACCCTCTCCAGAACTTACAGTCAGTGTGACAGGGGTATGATCCCACTGTATTGCCCACAGTTGCAGATATCTCCTTCCTTCTTATACACTGGAACTTGTATGCTTATTTTCTAGAAAACATAAACTGCCAGCACTTCACCAGCATTTATTGATGACCTCATTTTTATTTGTAAGGGAGATATAAATTATTTTTTTGAATTTTTTGAAGTTCTTAATACCAATGAACATCATCTTACCTTTTCATATGAGTTGAATAGGAAATGTATTAATTTTTTAGATTTAACATTGTTTGAAGATCAGGGGACCATAGGGTTTAGGCCTTTTAGGAAGTCAACTTCTGTTAATATGTTTTTGCATGCTACTAGCATGCATCCAGGGCACTTACTGAAGGCATTACTTTTTGGTGAGTTCAAGAGGATTTATGACCACACCAGTAATAATGATGAAAAGATTTGTGAACTGGATAAAGTTATGTCGAGGTTAAGTGAAAGGGGCTATGATAGGACATACCTACTTAGATGTAAAAATAAATTACTTGGAAATAATGTTGATGGAATTTTTACATCAACTGAAAATTTTGAATTTAGGTATGGGATCCCCACTACTGGACAAACTTATAATGAAGAGAAGCTTTTTTATGTTACTGGGTTCTCTGTCTTTTCAAATGAATTGGTTCCATTGATAAGAAAATATTGGTACATTATTTGTGAAGATGAATCTATAGGTTACTTATTTCCAAAACATATAACATTTTCTTATAAGCGAGGAAAGAATCTTAAAGAATTGTTAATTTATAATTTTGTTGAAAGGAAAGATAACAATTCTTTTTTATCATCTGGTACTTGCTCATGTGGCTCTTGTAGTATTTGTAATAAGGCAAAAAATTTGAGTGTCATCAATGGTATTACCGTTGTTCTGAAATTTTATTTCAACTGCAGATCTATGGGGGTGGTTTACATTTTAGGCTGTTCATGTAATAATATGTGGTATATAGGACAGACCAAACGTATGATTAGGATCCGTGTTTTGGAACATTTAAAAGATATTAGAAATCAGAATTTAAATAGTCCTGTTGCCAAACATTTTCATGATAAACACAACAACTCTTCCGACAGTTTAATATTTTGTATACTTGGAAAGCCATTCCTTAATAGAGGGGATGATATTGTAGCTAAACTATTGGAGTTAGAAACCAGAATGATTTTTAAGTTTCATACTTTTACGCCTAATGGCATGAATCAGGAATTGGGTATATAATTTTATATATTTCTTCCAATTTTATGTGGTGTATAAAAGTTTTTATTTATTTATTTTTATACATATCTTAGTAAAAATTCATTGTATATTGGATATGGTCAATTTAAACTTTGGAATGATTTTGTTTAATTGTTTAATTATTTAATTGCTTAATATATTAATTGGATAATGATGCTTGCACTTTTGGAGTGTGTGTATATATATCTATTATGTTTGTACCAGATTAAATGTGATCCATGAAGGCGAATTGCCGAGGTACCAGATCGCTGTGAATAAAGAAATTACTGGTGAAGTGATGGCGGTTTGTAATTTCTACAAAATTTGCTGGTCTGGTGTTACTTGTATGCTTATTCTCTGGTCATCTGGTATATGCCTTTCTCTCCATAGTGCTATGAGCACCCTCAGAAGCCATTTCACCCCATCTCACCCAGCATCTTGGTCATATCTGCTGTGAACTCTTCTGAGCCTGCTGCTTTCCCTGACTTCATTTTCCTTAGTGCTGTTCTTACTTCTTCTAGGGTGGCTCCTCTTCTTCTCTCATCATAGGCTGTTTGTGGGGTAGTACAGCTTCTGTGGGTTTTTTTATTCAGAAGCTGCTGGAAATACTTCTTCCATCTGCCTTTGATGTCCTGTGGGTTGGACAGCAGTTTATTGCTGGATACCCTTATGAAGGGTGTCTAACTCTCTTCTTTATTTTTTTGACTTTAACTTACAACCTGATACAGTTTCTTTGTGCTATCTACCAAGTCACTATTCAGAAGCTGGGAGATTGCCTCTGCTGCCTTGTTCTTTCCTACTGCAACTCTTGTCTTAGCCTCTTTGTTAGACGACCAATGTTACTTCTTAGCCCAGTCCATCTTTTCTATCTCCTACTTGTTCCTTCTTTCTTCTGGTGACTTCCTGGACTTCTGCCTTCTACCAGCAGATATCCTTATGTTCCTTATTCCCATACCTAGCTGGGCCACATACCTGTTCTTTATTCCTCACACATGCTGTTTTGAGGTGCTGCCATTTTTTTAAGTCCACTTAATCCATCTTTTTCCAGAGGTGATAGAGCCCTGAACAATTCCTTGAACTTGTATGCTTTCTCTCAAGTCAACTTCCAGGTCTTCAGCCTGGTCTCTGTTGACCTTATAGACTTCTCTTATCACTGCTTACAACTGATAGTGGCAACCAGTAGTTTATGCTGTGGGCTGAGTGTTTCATTGGGAATAACTTTGCAACTGCTGATTTTACCAAAGTACCCTTTCCTTAATAGGAGGAAATCTACCTGAGTTGCATGATGACCACTATATATATATATATATATATATATATATATATATATATATATATACAGAGAGAGAGACATATAGATATATGTACATACACACACACACACACACACACACACACACACACATATATAAATAGATATAGCTATATTTATGGAGCTACAACTATATGTGCACACACAAACACACACACATACACACATACACACACACACACACACACACACACACACACACACACACACACACACACATACACACACATAGAGATACAGCTATATTTATGGAGCTACAAATATCTATATAAGCTGCATACACACACACACACACACACACACACACACACACACACACACACACACACCACTGGGAAAGGCTGGCACAGGTTTACTAGCTAAGCCTCCTTTTACCCAGACTATAAAGTAGTTCCAGCTGCTACCTGCCACCCTTTATCAGCTACTATAAGGCCCTTAACTAAGGGTGTCCAATCCTACTGTGTAATGTTACTATTAATCCAAATGCTAGTTTTGACTAAGACTTGCAAGGCTATTTAAGAGTGGCCTGTACACTGACACCAAATATATATGCAAGTACCTGAAGAGCTTAATAATGTCACACAGATATCAGCCACAAAGAAAGGTTTAAATATATTTAATAATAAATAATAAAAGAACAAGACTATATAGAGTCAATCAACACAGTAACTTTAGAGTTCAAATAACAAAAAAATATTTTAAAACAGCATTACAGGACAATCTCAAATAAATACAGAAAACATCTAAACTAATCTTTACTATATTCCTATCTATATCTAAAAGAGATACTATGTACTAAATCTTACTTATAGAGCAAGGCAAGTGCAAATGAGTAGATGTTTTTGCTTGGTCCATGACAAAATACAAAATGCACAGTCACTCTCTGAGAGAGTTCTTAAATTAATATCAAATATTCCTGCTGGGCGAGCTTGGATGACATCACTCTTTGTCACTTGACTTCAGTTCCCAGGCTAAACAGA